>NC_134687.1:514669366-514973533 GCF_050947455.1 Rhinoderma darwinii | reverse complement strand
GTATGTTATTAAAGTTAGTTATCTTTGACTTTGGTTCTCATACGAAACTCAAGGGGAAGAAATATTGTTTCATGATTATTGTTGCATTTACCAAATGGGTAGAAATATTCCCCACAGCAAGCCCAGATGCTATCACAGTCGCTAAAGCATTGGTAAAGGAGATAATACCTAGGTTTGGGATACCTGAGTGTCACGAAGGGTCTGTGGACCCACTGGGCCGTACCGCCGTGGCGGTAAGGCAGCTGGCCAACAGGGAGTAGGTGAGAGTCTATAGTTCTATGGGTACCTGTGGCAGCTCAGACAGCAGCAGGGCAGGCTCGGCTGGGACTAGGTAGCAGGCGGACGTCAGGCGAGGTGAAGCAGGTCAGACGTGGATGCAGCACGGCACGACTTTGGCACAGCTCAGTGCTAGACCAGGTATGGAATGCTAGGAACAAGAACTGGAACAGGTACAGTGACTGGAACAGGTAACACACTAGGAGGCCATCACATAGACAAACTAGGGAACACAACAATGCTCAGGCATCGAACTAGGGGGCTGGACCCCTCTTATAGTCCAGGGTACTCACGGGTCAAAATACATCCACAATGTCCAGAGCGCACGCTGCCCCTTTAAGAGCGGGCACGAGCGTGCCCGCGCAACCTACGGGATCCGGCTGAGGTGAGTGGACGCGAATGCTGGCGTCTCCTGAGGAGGGGAACGTCAGGAGGGGAACGGAGCTGACAGCCCACAGCCATGGACATTACACTGAGAAAATATACAGTGACAATGGGATACTAAAAAACAAACTCAAGAAAACAATGGAAGAGACTGGGAAGAATTGGGTATATTGTTTACCATTAGTAGTCCTAAATATGCATGTGACTCCTATAGCATCAGGTTTGACACCTTTTGAAATGATGTATGATAGAACATTTGTAATTCCATATTTAAATCCATTCTCTAGGATGGATGAGGAGTCTGATTTTACACTTGCTGAATAGATGGCAAAAATGTTAACCAACAGGGAAATTTCTATCTCTAATTGTATTTCAGGTGCATCTGTACCTGAACCTGTGAAGCCAGGAAATTGGATCCTGATCAAAGTTATAAAAAGAAAACACTGGTATCATCCTCATTGGGAAGGACCATATCAGGTTCTGCTTACCACACCTACGGCTATAGCTGAACGTACCTATTGGATACACTTGTAACACTGTAAGGTAGTTAGGGAATTGCCACTATCCTCCTAGGCTATAAAATACTGATTACAAAGGGTGGTCATTTGTTAGAAGTGACTGGTCTCAAACTTCAGCGAAGAAAACATCTAGAGCCTGGGGGGAGACAGGGCAAAATGTTATAAGTTATTCTAGGTATCCTATGGGGGTCCAAGGTGTGTCAACCTAATGTATGGGATCATTGGAAAACAGGGTCAGGGGAAGGATTCCCTAAGGACTTAGCTTGGAGGGGTTAAATATTTTAATTTCACTGAAGGTGAGATGGCATTACAATGAAAACAAGAGATGGGATCCCGCAGACAACATTAATTCAGTAACTCCAGGTCAATGGAAATGGAATGTGGTTAGTATTAACTTTAGTGAAGGACAAACAGCCACATTGCAGGTATACATTTGTGACCTGCTCAGAACTGGAAACAATTGATGGTTAAAATGTAGTCTAAATAGAGGAGAATCAGCCAAGTAAACAAGTTCAGGCAAATACATCTATGCTATACAAACAAATATAAAGCTAGGATGTGTAGTCATGGACATTGGCTGTATGGATTACGGCTATGCCTGACTATGGATATTATGCCAGTAATGCCTCTTTAAAGAAAGGTTCATTATTATTAAGAAACCTACCTCTCCCTGTACAAATTCCACCAAATGTAACTAGTTATTTTTGATACGAACTGATGTTTCATGTGCTGACCGTATAGGGCATTTTATTGATGTTAAGGAAAAGGATGCAATTGAAAGTCCTTTAGCCCTGAAGATAGTCTATCTAGCCAATTTCACTTCTGAAGATAAATTGGCATTAGAAACAAGTTACAGTGATAACAATGAATGATTAGCCTGGAAACCCTGCAATCTAAAATAAAAGAACTAACTGTATCGCTTGCGCAAAAGCTAGGCCACATCTGGCTTCTATACCTTTCAGGCTATCAGATAAGGAGAACCCACAAGGTCTGCAATAGGTGTTATCTTTATATAATGCATCGTATAATTCAGGTAATAAATTATGTAAAACATTCTCTTTGTTGCACCCATCTGTGGGGAGAGATGAAATCCCTCCCTTAGTAGTTGCTTACCCAGACACCTGCACCTGTTTTCTGAGGAATGTGCAAGGTAAGAAAGTAGGGAACCTCATTGAAGAGTTTTGTGAAACCACCATAGATATTGGTACCGATAATGGTAATTACTCCTCTAAATGATTTACCAACCAGACAAGGGCAAGGACTGATCTCTGATGGCTATGTGGAGACAGGAAGCTGAGACCTAGGTTACTGGCCAAGTGGCAGGGAAGCTGTAATCTGGTTCAGCTTCTGATAACATCCACTTGTTTTTAGCCCCTGAGTTTCAGAGAATGAGAAAATAGCCCTGGAGACTATCTGAATCGTTATAAGCGGTCTATCCCTGGAGGTTCGTTTGACCATAGAATATACATAGATGGAATAGAAGTACCCCGAGGGGTGCCAAATGAGTTTAAAGGGAATGTGTGCGAATGAAACCTTTTTTTTTAAGTGTCGTTACTTATTTCTATTATATTTTTTTAAATTGTTTGCTGTATTTTTTTTTTCTTCCATATGGTGGAAAGTATTCAAAATCAAATAATAATTTGACATGTTTTCCTATGTTGGCCACCAGGGGGAGCACTTCCCAGAATTACAGCAAGGTGAATAAGGCAAAGCAACCTGACTCACAGCTGCTGTAAATGTGGGAGGGAATCTCACCCCCCCTCCCACAAGCCAGGAAAAGGTGTCTTCAAATTGCTAAGCAGTGTACGGCAGCCATTTTGGGTGTGATTCTGCAGCTGGCAGAAGTTATAGGACACACCAAAAGGCTAAGGGTATGTTCACACGCATACTAAACAAAGGGAAAACAGCTCCTGATTTTCAGCCATTTTTTAATCAAACTCGCGTTTTTTTAACGCCCGTTTTTGGAGCTGTTTTTCTATAAAGTCAATGAAAAATGGCTCCAAAAACGTCCCAAGAAGTGATGTGCATTTCATTTTGGTGGGCGTCTTTTTACGTGCCGGTTTTGGAAAACGACCACGTAAAAAACGCCCATTCGGGACAGAACGCCGTATTTCCCATTGAAACCAATGGGCGATGCTTCCGATTTTTCAGCTGTAAACATTGTGTGTGGCCTTACCCTTAGGGCTTATTCAGACGAACGGGATATACGTCCGTGCAACGCGCGTGATTTTCACGCGCGTTGCACGGACCTATATTAGTCTATTGGGCTGTGCAGACAGTTGCGTGATTTTTACGCAGCGTTAGTCCGCTGCGTAAAAGTCATGACATGTCCGATCTTTGAGCGTTTTTCGTGCATCATGCACCCATTGAAGTCAATGGGTGCGTGAAAACCACGCATGTCACACGGAAGCACTTCCATGGGACACGCGTGATTCACGCAACAGCTGTGAAACTATGAATGAAAACAGAAAAGCACCACGTGCTTTTCTGTTTACAAACATCCAAACGGAGTGTCATAATGATGGCGGCTGCGCAAAAATGACGCAGCCGCGCTTCATACGGGGCTGACACACGGAGCTGTTAAGTGCCTTTTGCGCAGGCAAAACGCCGCGTTTTTTGCGTGCGCAAAAAGCACACGCTCGTGTGAATCCAGCCTTAGGCCGGGTTTACACGAGCGTGTGCATTTTGCGCACGCAAAAAACACAGCGTTTTGCGTGCGCAAAAGGCACTTAACAGCTCCGTGTGTCAGTAGCATATGATGCGCGGCTGCGTGATTTTCACACAGCCGCCATCATTATGACACTCCGTTTGGATGTTTGTAAACAGAAAAGCACGTGGTGCTTTTCTGTTTTCATTCATCCTTTTCACTGCTGTTGCTCGAATCACGCGCGAATTGACTTCAATGGGTGTGTGATGCGCGAAAAATGCTCAAAGAACGGACATGTCGTGACTTTTACGCAGTGGACATACGCTGCGTGAAAATCACGCACCTGTATGCACGGCCCCATAGACTAATAAAGGTCCCTGCGACGCGCGTGAAAACCACATTAAAAAAACGCTTGATTACACTTGATTTTACGTGTTTAGGGGGATTTGTGTGTGTGTGTGTGTGGGGGGGTGCTCGCTGCTGATTCTTCAAAACAGCTGATAAGCGGCTATGAAGTATCAGCGGTGCCCGTGCACACTCCGCTCTGCCACACACACACACACACACACACACGGGAAAAGTCCTAAAGGGGTCGTTCAGGAAAACATGTCGCCGCACCTGTCCTCAGGTCGTGTGTGCTATTACAGCTCTGTCCTATTCACTTCAATGGAGGTGAACTGCAATACCAGACACAACCCGAGGACAGGTGCGGCGCTGTGTCTCCAATCCGGACACCCCTTCTGTCCTGAGATGACCCGACGGGGGAGGCGGGTGTCAGAGCCACCCACCGCCATCACTGCAGACAGAACCACACAACTACGGCATGAGGGCAGGGCTTGTCCTGAGTGCACTGTCTCTTGTTATGGACATATTTATAGTCACATGAACCCCGTCTGATGAACCGGTAACCTGGGTCAGATCACATGACAGAGGGGGATCACCAAAAACCCTGTGCACCCTCAGCCCGTCCATCCAGCCCTTTCCTGGTTACATCTGCTTCTGGGAAAGCTGGGTGACCACCATTACCCCTCCTACTGTAGTGTTTGGGGATGTGACTAATGAACCTCTCACACTCCAGTAGGAGGGGTAATGGTGGTCACCCAGCTTTCCCAGACCCCTGAACGGTAAATCTCTCTAGTTGTGCTGAGACTGTTTGGGGATGTGACTAATGAACCTCTCAGTCTCAGCACAACTAGAGAGATTTATCGTTCAGGGGTCTGGGAAAGCTGGGTGACCACCATTACCCCTGCTACTGGAGTGTGTTTGGGGATGTGACTAATGAACCTCTCACAATCCAGTAGGAGGGGTAATGGTGGTCACCCAGCTTTCCCAGACCCCTGAACAGTAAATCTCTCTAGTTTTGCTGAGACTGTTTGGGGATGTGACTAATGAACCTCTCAGTCTCAGCACAACTAGAGAGATTTACCGTTCAGGGCTTTCCCTGTACAGTTGCATCATGTGTCCTTCATACAGGGAGGGGGGGCCATTAGGAGGGGGGCCCATCAGGGGAGGGGGGGGTCCCGTCGGGGGGGTGGGGGCGTTAAGGGGGGGCCCATCGGGGGTCATGAGAGAGGGGGTCTGTGAGATAGAGAGTGGGACAGACAGAGACACACACCTTACCTGCAGTGCAGCTGGTCTTCATGATGGCGCCTGCTATCTCCCTGCAAACAGCTGCTCTGCTGTGTGACTCAAGAATCAATGAAACGGCTCCCATTCATTGACTCCTATGCACTGTAGCTGCCGTATTCCATCTCAGTATGTGTCGTTAATCGACACATACAGAGATGAGAAACAAAATGGCAGTAAAAGTTAGAAAAAAGAAAAAAGTAAAACACAAACACACAAATAAATTTAATTTATTTTAATAACATACTAAAAGCAATATTATATAAAAAAACATTTTTTTCGCGACACCCGTCCTTTAAATTAGATTGCATCAGGCTTCAAGTCTGTATTTTTCTGGTGGTCTACGATAAATAAGAATGTTGACTGTATTAATTATATTTATTACAGTCAACAGAGAGTTGTTAATTATACCAGAGATGCAATAAAGGGCATTGCAGATCAGTTGGGACCTACATCTTTAATGACATGGCAAAATAGAATGGCCCTGGATATGTTACTAGCAGAAAAAGGGGGTGTCTGCAAAATTTTTGTATCTTCTGTTGTACTTTTATTCCCAATAATACAGGTCCTGATGGTAGTATTACCAAGACATTAGAAGGACTCAATTCCCTGTCTAAAGAGCTGTGGAATAAATGACATCTTCACTAATTGACTTGAAGGATGGTTTGGAAAATGAAGTAACCACATAAGCAACAGTGGCAGCCATAGGAAAAAAGACGAAGGATTGAGTCCAGCGATGAGTCTGTGTGATTCTGTTAAAAATATAGGAATCTTCTTCCAAGTTTTATTCAAGCAGAGGGTAAAACAAGGGCGAGTCATGGCTGCTGTTGAGCCATGACTAAGGACGCAGTCAGAGTCAGAAACGCGTAGGCTCCGCTCTAATTGCTGTACCATCCCTCTGTTGCACATAGGGAAATTGACCTACATTTTATCGCACTTGTTTTACCCTCTGCTTGAATAAAACTTGGAAGAAGATTCCTATATTTTTAACAGAATCACACAGACTCATCGCTGGACTCAATCCTTCGTCTTTTTTCCTATGCTTACACGTGTGCCGACACGGGGATCCGTGCGTGAGTGACTCTGCATATCTGGTGAAAAGGTGAGCTGGAGGAACCCTACTATATTTTTTCAAGTGGCAGCCATACTTGTAACTCGTGGATGTTGTTGCATTTCTTGCATAAGAAGACTAATTCAGAGACTCATTGACACTTCAATTACTAAAGCAATGTACCAAGAGATTCAAAATGAGGACTTAATACGATGGCTTGGAAACACCCCATGATGATGGTCAAGATTCAGAAGGACTGGTGAAAACTTAAGGAGAAAATCTGTTTTGGATGTCACGGAACATTTCTTAATAAATTTACAACAGGGGGGAATGTTAGGGAAGTTTTATTTTAAATTTATGTATCGGAAACTAAAATGTGTATTGAGCTATACAAGTTTCTCTGCAAGGGTTTTTCTGCTGACAAAGTGTTTAATATGATATCAAATAGAGGGGGTGGGCAGCTGAATTCCTTTAGAGAGAGAAGTGAAGTATTTACATAAGTGTCGATGTTGAATAAAGAGAAAACAAAGCTGTCTAAGGACTGGTTTGAACTAGGGTTATCCCATGTATAAAAGCTATAATGCTGAAGGTAGCAGCAGACATTTGCTGCTGGATTTTTTATCTACCTGTCATAATGTCTCCTTATCGATAAGAATAAAGACGCGTCATTTTTATTCAGGTGACTCCTCGAATCTATTTGATAAGAACCTAAATTCTTCTAACAGGTTAAATAATGACTGTGTATTTTATGAATGAAACACGCCCTTACCCATAAAAATATGCAATGCTTCAATCCCGTATGTTGGATGAATTTTCCGTTTTAGTCACTAGATGTCCCTACTGTGTAAAAGGATTGCTACACGATACACAATATTCAGTGAGGTTTCTACTACAAACTTTTATCTGCATTTCATATAATTGTTAGCCACCGAACAATCTATCATATAAACACACTGAATAAAAAGCCTGATACACACATTGGTTAAATGTAGGCAATTTTTTTTATAGTCTATCCTCAAATTTTTTTGGGGGGTTTTACTTGATACCAGCTCTCCACACATTTGACCTAGCTGATTTTAATTTAGGAATGACCGCATAAGTGTATGTGCACATGTAGTGTTTTCAGGAAGCAGAATGCCTACAAACATCTGCCCATTGATTTCAATAGGAACTATGGTGTTTTGTTTTTATGCCTTGTTTTCCAAAAACGGCATGTAAAAAGACATTCGCGAAAAAGAAGTGCATGTCACTTCTTGGGATATTTTTAGAGCTGTTTTTCATTGACTCTATAGAACAACAGCTCCAAAAACGTCCGTCAAAAACTCAGCGAAAAACACGAGTTTGATTAAAAAACGCCTGAAAATCAGGAGCTGTTTTCCCTTGAAAACAGCTCCGTATTTTCAGACGTTTTTTAGTAACCGTGTGAACCCTCAGTGTTTCTGCTCTTGCTTGTGCTCTCAGTTGGCCAGTGGGGGCGCATGATTAGGTGAGCTTATTCCATCTGTTCACATGTTGTGGTGCTGTGGGGTGGCGTCTCTTGCTGTACTGCTGCACTTGTGGGGGGACGTGGCCCAGAGCCAAGGAGGCTTGGCACAGAATGATAGCATGGGTGCTTTTGGGAACAAGTCAACAATAGTCCTGGGTTGCTCCCTCTGCAGGAGCGGTGCTGCGGTGGCAGCGGCCACCATGCGGTGCTCCAACGAATAGAGTAGGGACCCGCTTTGAAAGAGGTCGCCGTGAAGTTGCAAGTGGGCTTATACAGTTTGATCAAAATGTTAACAAAGAACCTCATGTTCATGTTTATGAATTATGCCTAGCGGCTCAGATCAACGTATATATTGTGGATGTGCGGTCCATGTCTAGCTTCTCACAATGTTTCAATCCCGTATGTGGGATGAATTTTCCTTTTTAGTCACTAGATGTCCCTACTGTGTAAAAGGATTGCTACACAATACACACTATTCAGTGAGGTTTCTACTACAAACCATTTCATATAATTGTTAGCCACTGAACAATCTATCATATAAACACACTGAACAAAAGCCTGATACACACATTGGTTAAATGTAGGTAATTTTTTTCAGTTGGTAGGGTCTAAGCCACATATCATAGTGTGGAGAAAATTATCGACACACCTACTTAAACGTCAAGAGGTGTGAATGACTACTGGGTAGTGAGATCCCCTGAGTATGATAATGGCGGTGCTGTATAGGTGTGTTGTCTAAAGTCTGAATTGCTGCATGTATGCGCTAATGCTGGGTTCTCTCATCGTTTCAAAAAATGCGGTTCTGCGTGAAATTCCGTCAAATGGTGTGGTTTTGCCACGATTCGCAGTAAAAAACACATTTTTCGTTACATTCCATTTTAATGTCATTCTTAAGAGACTTGCAGCAAACATTAGACAGCAAAGTGAACATGGAGTCACAGATATGCAGGGACATCGCAGGCAAGGCCGGCTCCAGGTTTATGTGGGAGATTGGGCGACACAAACTAAGGCCTTATTCACACAAGTGTGTCCGTTTTGCGCTTGTAAAAAATGCAGCTTTTTTCCTGCATTGCAATTCCGCGTGACATCCGTGTATGGTGCGCGTCTGCGTTTTGTACGCGTGTATGTCATCCGTATCGCACGCATTTTTTACGTCAGAAAAAAAACTGAAGGAGGTGTTTTTATTTTTCTCATCATTTCTTTAGTAACTGTTGCGTAAATCACAGACAGCACACTGATGTGCGTCCATGTTCTGTCCGTGATTTTCATGCACCCATTGACTTCAATGGGTGCGTCAAGCGCAAAAAACGTACAAGTATAGGACATGCAGTGAGTTTCATGCATCAGACACACGCTGAATGCCTAAATGGCCCCGATGAATTGCATAGGCCCGTGTGACGTCCGTTTGTTTTAACACGCGTAACACGGACGTGAAATACGCTTGTGTGAATAAGGCCTTAAGGCCATTTTACATAAGCAACCTGAATGTCTGCGGTTCTCATGAACTTAAATTGTGTCAGTGGTAACAGTGGTCTCAATGTGATTTTTATTGGAGGGAAAACCTCTTTAACTTCCCTTGTGATTAACTTACACTACCATTCAAAAGTTTGGGGTCACCCAGACAATTTTATATTTTCCATGAAAAATCACACTTATATTTATCAAATAAGTTGCAAAATGACTAGAAAATATAGTCAAGACATTGACAAGGTTAGAAATAATGATTTTTATTTGAAATTATAATTTTCTCCTTCAAACTTTGCTTTCGTCAAAGAATGCTCCATTTGCAGCAATTACAGCATTGCTGACCTTTGGCATTCTAGCTGTTAATTTGCTGAGGTAATCGGGGGAAATTTCACCCCATGCTTCCAGAAGGCCCTCCCACAAGTTGGATTGGCTTGATGGGCACTTCTTGCGTACCATACGGTCAAGCTGCTCCCACAACAGCTCTATGGGGTTGAGATCTGGTGACTGCGCTGGCCACTCCATTACAGATAGAATACCAGCTGCCTGCTTCTTCCCTAAATAGTTCTTGCATAATTTGGAGGTGTGCATTGGGTCATTGTCCTGTTGTAGGATGAAATTGGCTCCAATCAAGCGCTGTCCACAGGGTATGGCATGGCGTTGCAAAACGGAGTGATAGCCTTCCTTATTCAAAATCCCTTTTACCTTGTACAAATCTCCCACTTTACCAGCACCAAAGCAACCCCAGACCATCACATTACCTCCACCATGCTTGACAGATGGCGTCAGGCACTCTTCCAGCATCTTTTCAGTTGTTCTGCATCTCACAAATGTTCTTATGTGTGATCCAAACACCTCAAACTTCGATTCGTCTGTCCATAACACTTTTTTCCAATCTTCCTCTGTCCAATATCTGTGTGCTTTTGCCCATATTAATCTTTTCCTTTTATTAGCCAGTCTCAGATATGGCTTTTTCTTTGCCACTCTGCCATGAAGGCCAGCATCCCAGAGTCGCCTCTTCACTGTAGACGTTGACACTGGCGTTTTGAGGGTACTATTTAATTAAGCTGCCAGTTGAGGACCTGTGAGGCGTCTATTTCTCAAACTAGAGACTCTAATGTACTTGTCTTGTTGCTCAGTTGTGCAGCGGGGCCTCCCACTTTTCTTTCTACTCTGGTTAGAGCCTGTGTGTGCTGTCCTCTGAAGGGAGTAGTACACACCGTTGTAGGAAATCTTCAGTTTCTTGGAAATTTCTCGCATGGAATAGCCTTCATTTCTAAGAACAAGAATAGACTGTCGAGTTTCACATGAAAGCTCTCTTTTTCTAGCCATTTTGAGAGTTTAATCGAACCCACAAATGTAATGCTCCAGATTCTCAACTAGCTCAAAGGAAGGTCAGTTTTATAGCTCCTCTAAACAGCAAAACAGTTTACAGCGGTGCTAACATAATTGCACAATGGTTTTCAAGTGTTTTCTAATCATCCATTAGCCTTCTAACACAGTTAGCAAACACAATGTACCATAAGAACACTGGAGTGATGGTTGCTGGAAATGGGCCTCTATACACCTATGTAGATATTGCATTAAAAAACAGACGTTTGCAGCTAGAATAGTCATTTAGCACATTGACAATGTATAGAGTGTATTTCTGATTAATTTAATGTTATGTTCATTGAAAAAAACTGTGCTTTTCTTGCAAAAATAAGGACATTTCTAAGTTACCCTAAACTTTTGTAGTGTATATTATAACCAGCAGGTAGTGGACCCACTGGGCCACTCCACTTGTTTGGCTTAGGGCCCCTTTTTAGGGCGTTATCTAATTAGCCTCCCCGGTCTTCAGCTGCTAAACCCTATACAAGGATCTAGTCTTCGCTGCGGGGAGGCTACCAGGTCGTTACCGGCGGAGTAACCGCTAGCCAAGCGGACTAGAAACTGGCACTGGCAGATGGTACAGCCTGTTGTCAGCCTGCTGGACCCTGTATCTAAGCCTGTCTTAGGCTTAGATACACGGTTCAACAAACAGTATCACACATGCACTTGGGTCCTGTATCTAAGCCTACCATATGTGTTAGGCGGTGTTCACATCAGCCTGCCGTTGAAAGGTTCCGTCTGAGGTTTCTGTCGGGCAACCCCTCAACGGAATGGCAAACTGAAACCTCAGCTTCCGTTTCCCTCATCATTGATCTCCATGGTGACGGAAACATTGCTAAGGTTTCCGTTTGTCACCGTTGTGACTGGGTTCCGTTGTTCTTGACGCAACCAAAGCTGAGGTTTCAGTTTGCCTTTCCGTTGAGGGGTTACCTGATGGAAACCTCACTCAGAAGGGCAGCGGTGATGTGAACAAGCCCTTACTAATGTATTTTTTTGTGTGTTTGTGTTTTTTTTAAAGGTTCCGTCGTTGGACTACGTCGGATTCGAGGACGACTTCGATGATGCCTTTTTTTTCTTATTAACAATAAAATGGTTAATAAGGGTTGTGTGTTTTTTTTTTCAATAAACCAGTTTTTTCTATGCCTTTGTATATTTTTTTACTTTATTACTACTGTCAGCCAGCTGGGCCCTGTATCTAATCCTATCATGTGTGATACTGTCTGCTGAGCTACTGCATCTAATCCCATCATGTGGGATACTGTCTGCTGGGTAACTGTATCGAATCCTATCATGTGTGATGTCACAATCAGTGGCAGATTAAGTGTACCATGGGCCCTGGGCTGTTGACACAACTTGGGCCCCCTCCTTCCCCCTCACACGCAATTCAACCCCCTACCCGCTGACACTGTACCCGTCAGTGCCACTGACCTGACGGATACAGGTTTTAGCACTACTGTAGATACAGCTGCTCTGTATTCAGGATATAAAGCAGCTGTATCTCAAAAAGTAAAAATCATTTTTAATAAAAAGTATTTAGAAAGTTGCACCAAACACACAGATAGACTGTTTTATTAAAGAAAAAATAATAATATATATATTTTTTTTATAACACCGCTCTTTAAAGTGTAACTAAACTTTTAACATCGTAGTGATATCATAGTGATATGTCAGAACTTTTAATCGGTGGGGGGCTCGAGCACTGAGACCCCCACCGATCGCTAAAGTGAAGCGACAGAAGGGCACGATTGAATGCTGCGCCGCTTCACTACTGATCGGCATTCCTCGGAGTGGTGTACGTCCGTACACCGCTTGCTCGGCTTTCCGAGAAAAGCAAATCAGAAATGAAGCGGCACAGCGGTCACCTGAGCACTTCTGCCTCTTTGTTTTAGCGATTCATGGGGGTCTCAGTGCTCGGACCCCCACCGATCAAAACTTCTGACATTTCACTATGATATGTCGGAAGTTTTTTAGAAGTTTAGTTACACTTTAAAGGGGTTTTCCCGTGAGGGAAATTTATGACATATCCTGTGGATCCTGTCAGATAGGTGCAGTTCCCAGAGGTGGGACTCGCATCTATCTCTAGAACCCGGGCCCTAAACCCTGTTCTACCTCTTTCTGCTATCGCTTCCTCTCGGCCATTTCCTGGCCATGAACTTTCCATAACTCATAGTAGTGAATGTCAGTTACGGAAGCAGCGTAGCATGCGAGCTACGCTGTTTCCGTAACTACCATTCAGTTCTATGGGACTTACGGAAACAGTGTACCAGAACCTAGCTCAGCACATAAATACAACACCAGAACCATGCTCAGTACATATATACAGTACCACAACCAAGTTCAGTACATATATACAGTACTAGAAGAAAGCTCACTACATATATACAACACCAGAACAAAGCTCAGTACATAAATACAGCCCCAGAAGCAAGCTCAGTACATAAATAGAGCTCCAAAACCAAGCTCAGTACAAAAATACAGCCCCAGAACCAAGCTCCGTACATAAATACAGAATCAGCATAAATACAGTTACATTTAGTGCAACCCCTGCTGTATAGGTTTGTATCAATAAAACTACAGCTCCCAGCATGGCCCGAACAATGGTAAGGATATGCTGTGAGTTGCTGTTTCCCCCAAAAAATATCATGCCACCCATCATCTCGCTGAAGATCATACAGTGACTACAGTACTGATTAGAGCCAGAAAAAAAATGTACATTAAGTGACTTACCGGTGACTTCATTTCAGATTCTAGTTCTTCTTTTTCTCTTTTCTTCTCCATCCGGTCCAGGCCTCTATGACTTCTCCTAGCAAAAACCCATTTCTGCAGTTTTCCGCTCAGATTGCTTGGGCTTTTCACTTTTCAAACATTTCTGCATCTATAAACAAAGATAAAGTTATCATGGTGCCGCACAATACATCCCTATATAGAATAGTACCATACACTGCACCTCTAATTATAATAAAGCCATACAATGTATCCCTGATTATAATAGCACCATACACTGTGTCCCACACACACACACACACACACACACACACACACAAACACACACACATAGTGCTCCCTGTAGATAGTGCCCCCATAGAGCCCCCTGTAGATAGTGCCCCATAGAGCCCCCTGTACATAGTGCTCCCATAGATAGTGCCCCCATAGAGCCCCCTGTAGATAGTGCCCCACATATAGCCCCCCTGTTGATAGCACTCTACATATAGCCCCCTGAAGATAGCGCTCTACATATAGCTCCCCCTGTATATAGCACCCTACATATAGTCCCCCTGTAGATTGTGTCCCACATAAAGCCTCCCCTGTAGATTTTGCCCCACATATAGCCCCCTGTAGATTGCGCTCTACATATAGCGCAGCCTGTATATAGTGCCCTACATAAAGTCCCCCTGCAGATTGTGTCCCACATAAAGCCTCCCCTGTAGATTGTGCCCCACATATAGCTCCAGTAGATGGCGCTCTACATATAGCACCCTACATATAGTCCCCCTGTAGATTGTGTCCCACATAAAGCCTGCCCTGTAGATTGTGTCCCACATAAAGCCTGCCCTGTAGATTGTGCCCCACATACAGCCCCCCTCTGTATATAATGCCGCCCACACTTTTTAGTTGAAAACGCAAAATTTACATACTCACCGTGATCCCTTTCCCACGCCGTCCTGTGTCAATGCAAGCCTTCTCTCTTCTGAGCAGGTCTGCTGGGGCTGAGCAACGCCATTGGGTCGCTTGCGTCACAAGTTGAACTGCGCTGATTGGCGGGACAAGTCATTCTGCCCTGCCAATCAGCGTCATTGTAAGGTGCTGAATGGTTGGGCACGGAACGTACCCGGCCATTCAGTGCTTATGCATGTAATTGTACCTGTGTTCTATAGACACAGGTACAATTAGTGCAGGAGGGGGTGGCGGCGGCTGGTTTCACGTGCTCTGCCGCCCCCCCTCAGAAAGGCAGCAGGGCGGACAGTGCGGCCCTATTCCCTCTCAGCTCACCCCTCCTCCACATTAGTGGCGCTAGCGCGCTGCAATGTAGTTTTTGTAAAATGATGTGCGGTTCAGGCGGCCATGGGCCCCCTGGGTGCCGTGGGCCCCGCGTGGCTGCCCGAACCGCCCATATGATAATTCGCCACTGGTCACGATCATATGGTATGTGGTCCCACTAGGCCGCTCCACCGTAGCGGGGAGGCAGCTGGCCTAGTCACAGCCTATGCAAGAGTCTATAGCAGTTCGTAACACAAGGGCACCTGAAATAGTCCAGACAGTGGCTGAGGCTTCACCACGGATGGAGGTGGGTGCAGCAGGTTGAGCCATACGTGGCAGACGACACTGGACGTGACAGATGACAGCAGGTGCAATAGGACACGACTCCAACACTAATAAGCTCAGGAACAAGAAATCAGCACGGGATACAGGATAGAGGTAGCAGGGCACGGGTAACAACAGGAACGGGATAACACTAAGGGACCATTTGCAAGACTGGCATGGGATACACTAACAATACTCAGGCAAGGAGTAAAGGGGCAGGGCCCTTCTTATAGTCCAGGAAATCATGGGCAGTTGATGATCATTGACTACTGTGCAAGCGATGGCCCTTTAAGGCCGGGCACGAGCATGCGCCCGCACCCTACGGGACACAGCGAACCGGAGCGGAAGTGAGCGCTGGCGTCTCCTGGGATGGAGATGCTCACAGATCCATGGCTGCGGACTCCGGGGGGTGAGTAAACCCGGCGGTCCGCGGCCATGGACGCTACAGTATCCCCCCTCTTATGCCCCCTCTTCTTGGGGCCAGAGCGAGAGAGGAATTTCTTAATGAGAGCAGGAGCACCGAGGTTCTCCTCTGGCTCCCAGGACCTCTCCTTAGGATCAAACCCTCTCCAGTCCACCAAATAGAAAGTCCTTCCTCCTACCCTTTTGCAGTCCAGGATCTCCCTCACCTCAAACACATCAGATGAACCGCTGGGAGCAACTGCGGGTCTGGGAGTCTTACTGTAGCGGTTCATGACCACAGGTTTCAGAAGGGACACATGAAGAGTGTTGGGGATTCTGAGGGTAGTTAGGCAGCTTGTAATGTCTGTGGCTGCGGGCTGTCAGCTCCAGCCTCCCGCTGACAGCCGCAGCCACGAGTCGGCAAGCGCTGGCCCCAGCCTCCTCCTCAGGAGACGCCAGCGCTTGCATCCACTCACCTCCGCCGGAGCCCGCAGGGTGCGCGCGCACGCTCGTCCCCGCTCTTAAAGGGGCAGCGCGCGCACCGGACAGGAATCCGCCACGTCTGGCGCAACTTGCGGTTCCTGTGTCATCCGCCACGTTTGGCGCCATCTGCTGCACCCATCTCATCTGTGCCAGAGCTGCGGCCACCATCTGGACTACTCAGGTACCCTTGTGCGGGACATTGTATTTTTGGGGTGTCCTGTTGTTTGGCCAGCTGCCTCCCCGCTGCGGCGGTACGGCCTAGTGGGTCCACTAACCCGCTTCGTGACAGTACGCTCAGGCCATGGACCCCGCTGGTCAACCTGAGACGTTGACTACACAAGCCATGCTGGCTGAGATGGAGGATCTCCAGTCACGACAAGGCCAGCTCCTCCTGTCGGTGAACGCCATAGCCCATCGGCTGCTTGCTCCGTCCACAGTCATCACCGCACCCGTTCCTGCGGTGCTGCCTGCTACACCTCCTGTCTGTACCGGTACCAACCCCCTGTGTTTCTTGCCGCTACCTCCACGCTATGACGGAGATCCGAGGTCCTGCAGGAGATTTTTGAATCAGTGCCTGATCCATTTCAGACTACATGCCAGGTCCTTCTGCTCGGCGGATGACGTCCGGATCGCCTTTATCATCTCTCTCCTTACCGGCAAAGCCCTGGCATGGGCCAATCCTCTGTGGGAACATCAGGGACCTGAGACCCGGGACTTGCAGTGCTTCTTACGGACCTTCCGCTCGATCTTTGAGGAACCTGGGAGAGTTTCTTCGGCTGCTGCATCCTTGCTGACCCTACACCAGGGAGACCTCTCCGTGGGCGAGTATGCCATTCAGTTCCGTATCCTGGCTGCTGAATTGACCTGGAACAACGAGGCTTTGGTGGCTACATTCTGGCAGGGATGTCTTCAGGGATCAAGGACGAGCTGGCTGCTCGCGATCTGCCATCTACCCTGGACGATCTTATCCTACTCGCCTCCCGTGTCGACATGAGGATCCGGGAACGTTCCCAAGAGGTTCTCCGGGAGAGAGAACTTCCTAGGCTGGATTCTGCTGTCCCGCAATCCTCCTCAGTCATCCCACCAGAGTACCCGATGCAGAGTAACTATGTTAAATTGTCTACCCAGGAGAAACAACACAGACGCACTTCTGGACTTTGTTTGTATTGCGGCCATGGAGGCCATATTGTGCGTCTGTGCCCCCAGAGGCCGGAGAGACCCCATTGACTAGGATTGGTTGGAGAGACAACACTAGGTGGAACAGAATCTAACAGAGCATTCGCTTCCAAACTGACTATTCCTGTGACCCTGGTATCCGGCGACAGGACGCATCAAGTCTCTGCCTATATTGACTCTGGCTCTGCTGCAAATTTCATCCAGAAAGAGCTTGTGGATCATCTTCAGCTGCCCACAGTTCCCCTGGAGACATCTTTGGCTGTGGCCTCAGTTAATGGACTGCCTCTGCCTGATCCCATTATCTCTAAAACCAAGCCGTTGAAGCTCCAGGTTGAAGTACTTCACTCTGAATTTATTTCGTTCCTTGTTTTGCCCAAGGCCATCAATCCTGTTCTGCTGGGCCTGCCTTGGCTTCGACTTCATGCCCCAGTCCTGGACTGGAATTCTGGAGAGGTTCTGAAAATGGGGCTCCAAGTGCCATGGTCGTTGTCTGTTGCAGATCCATCCTGTCAAGCCTTCTCTGCCTCAGTCGCTGTCGGGACTGCCTCCCCATTTTTCTCAGTATGCAGATGTTTTCAGCAAAAAGGAGGCTGAGACGCTGCCTCCACATCGCACCTATGACTGCCCCATTGAACTGGTTCCTAATGCCTCTCTTCCCCGTGGACGGGTATATCCTCTCTCCTTGCCTGAGTCTCTATCCATGTCGGCCTATATAAAGGAGAATCTGGAGAGGGGTTTTATACGAAAATCTTCCTCCCCGACCGGGGCTGGATTCTTCTTCGTTAAAAAGAAGGATGGATCCCTTCGTCCCTGCATTGACTACAGGGGCCTCAACCTGATCACAGTCAAGAACAAATACCCGTTGCCACTCATCTCTGAGCTATTTGATCGCATACTAGGGGCCAAAATTTTTTCTAAGCTAGACCTGCGTGGGGCTTACAATCTAGTCCGGATTCGCCGGGGTGACGAATGGAAGACGGCATTTAACACCCGGGACGGGCACTACGAATACCTGGTGATGCGCTTCGGACTGTGTAACGCTCCAGCAGTGTTTCAGGGGTTCGTTATCGACATCTTCCGAGATCTACTCTATGTCTGTGTTGTTGTTTATCTCGATGATATTTTGATTTTCTCCCCAGATCAGACGACTCATCGGAGGCATGTTCGTCAGGTTCTACTACGATTGAGGGAGAATCATTTATACGCCAAGATGGAGAAGTGCGTCTTTGAGAAGAGTTCTCTGCCCTTCCTGGGCTACATCATCTCGGATCAAGGCCTCAAGATGGATCCTGAGAAAGTGAAGGCTGTCGTGGAGTGGCCACGTCCCCAAGGCTTAAGGGCCATACAGCGGTTCCTGGGATTCGCCAATTTCTACCGGCAGTTTATTCCTAACTTCTCTTCTCTGACGTCTCCCATCTCGACCCTTACCAAGAAGGGTGTGAACGCCAAAGTGTGGACTCCAGAGGAAGAGTCTGCATTTAATAGCCTGAAGAGTGCCTTCACTTCAGCCTCGATCCTCCATCATCCTGACGTATCTCGGCAGTTCTCACTGGAAGTGGACGCTTCCTCTGTCGGTGCAGGTGCACTTCTGTTCCAGAGGAGCTCCAAAGGAAAGGCTGTAGTATGTGGCTACTACTCTAGACTGTTTTCTTCTGCTGAGCGCAATTATTCCATTGGAGATCGGGAGCTGCTGGCCATCAAATTGGCCCTGGAGGAGTGGAGACATCTTCTGGAGGGCGCAGCTCACCCCATCCTGATCTTCACCGACCACAAGAACCTCACTTACCTTCAGTCCGCTCAAAGACTTAATCCTCGTCAAGCCAGGTGGTCTCTGTTCTTCACCCGTTTTCTGTTTGCGCTCCACTACCGTCCCGCGGACAAGAATGTGAGGGCAGATGCCCTGTCCAGATCGTTTGAGATGGAAGACACGGTGGAGTCCCTCCAGACCATCATAGACCCATCCTGCATCGTCACTGCTAATCCTCTGCAGGTTAGAGACATCCCTCCTGGGAGGACTTTTGTTCGGTTGGCGGACAGGAGAAGGATTCTCCGCTGGGGACATAGTTCTAAACTTGCTGGGCACGCCGGTGTCCGTAAAACCCGAGACCTGATCGCTCGTCACTTTTGGTGGTCCACGCTACATAAGGATGTTCTGGACTTTGTCTCTTCTTGCACGGTGTGTGCCTCTAACAAAGTGACTCACAGCAAGCCTGCCGGCCTGCTTCAACCTCTGCCTGTACCCAATGCCCCTGGCAGCACATTGCGATGGACTTCGTCACAGACCTTCCCCCCTCAGCAGGATGTAACACTGTCTGGGTGGTGGTGGACCGGTTCTCTAAGATGGCTCATTTTATCCCGCTGACCGGCCTACCTTCTGCTCCACGTCTGGCAAGTCTCTTCATCCAGCACATCTTCCGCTTGCATGGCTTGCCTCTTCACATTGTGTCCGACCGGGGGGTTCAGTTTACCTCTAAGTTCTGGAGAGCCCTCTGTAAACTCCTGGATGTGAGATTGGACTTTTCCTCTGCCTATCACCCCCAGTCCAATGGGCAAGTTGAGAGGATCAACCAGATCATGGAAAATTATCTCCGCCATTTCATCTCTTCACAGCACGATAACTGGGTACAGCTTCTACCATGGGCCGAATTTTCTTACAACAACCACACAAGTGAGTCCACCACTTCCTCTCCGTTTCACATCGTCTACAGTCAACATCCCAGAGTCCCTCTTCCTGTGTCGACTTCATCCCAGGTTCCCGCTGCTGACTCTGCATATGGGGACTTCCTGCAAATCTGGCAACAGACCCGGTCCTCTATTTTGCTGGCAGTAGATCGCATGAAGCGAAAGGCAGATACTAAGAGAAGAAAGCCGCCTCAGTATCTTCCGGGGACTAAAGTCTGGCTGTCCTCTCGGAACATTCGCTTGAAGATGCCCTCATACAAGTTCGCTCCCAGGTTTCTTGGACCAATCGAGGTCCTGCAGCAGATCAACCCTGTCGCCTACAAGCTTCGGCTGCCTCCTACCCTCAGGATTCCCAACTCCTTCCACGTCTCCCTCCTGAAGCCTGTGTTCCTAAACCGCTATTCCAAGACACCCAGCCCTGCGGTTGCTCCCAGCGGCTCCTCGGACATCTTTGAGGTAAAAGAGATCTTGGACACCAAGAGAGTGAGAGGAAAGACCTTGTATTTGGTGGATTGGAGGGGGTTTGGTCCGGAAGAGAGGTCCTGGGAGCCAGAGGAGAACCTCAATGCCCCTACTCTTCTAAAGAAGTTTCTCTCTCGCTCCGGTCCCAAGAAGAGGGGGCGTAAGAGGGGGGATACTGTAATGTCTGTGGCTGCGGGCAGTCAGCTCCAGCCTCCCGCTGACAGCCACAGCCATGAGTCGGAAAGCGCTGGCCGCAGCCTCCTCCTCAGGAGACGCCAGCGCTTGCATTCACTCACCTCCGCCGGAGCCCGCACATCGTCCCCGCTCTTAAAGGGGCAGCGCGCGCACCGGACATCTTGAACGACCTTTGACCCATGAGTACCCTGGGCTATAAGAGGGGTCCAGCCCCCTAGTTCGATGCCTGAGCGTTGTTAGTTTTCCCAGTCTGTCTTGCAAATGGTCCCTTAGTGTTTCCCGTTCCTGTTGTTACCCGTACCTTGTTCCCCGTTCCTGTTTCCCGTGCTTTGCCCTAGTATCTAGTCGTGCCACGTCCTGTGTCATCTGCCACGTCCGGAGGAATCCGCTACTTTCTGTGTCATCTGCCACGTTCGGAGGAATCTTCCACGTCCTGTGTCATCTGCCACGTCTGGAGGAATCCGCCACGTCCTGTGTCATCTGCCACGTCCGGAGGAATCCACCACATCCGGAGGAATCCACCACGTCCTGTCTTATCTGCCACATCCGGAGGAATCCACCACGTCTGGCGCAACTTGCGGCTCCTGTGTCATCCGCCACGTTTGGCGCCATCTGCTGCACCCATCTCATCTGTGCCAGAGCTGCGGCCACCATCTGTACTACTCAGGTACCCTTGTGCAGGACATTGTATTTCTGGGGTGTCCTGTTGTTTGGCCAGCTGCCTCCCCGCTGCGGCGGTACGGCCTAGTGGGTCCACTAACCCGCTTCGTGACACAGCTGAAGCTTTTAGGAGACAGGGTTTATCTGTTGCATTATCTCAAAAAGACTGTGGAACCTGGGAGCAAACTTGTAAGAAGGGACGAATGTCCTGTGAGGACAGCCATACTTTGGTACCTGGAAGATACTGAGGCGGCACTCTTCTTTTTATATCCGCTTTTCGCTTCATGCGATCGACTGCCAGCAAAATAGAGGACCGGGTCTGTTGCCAGATTTGCAGAAAGTTCCCAAATGCAGAGTGAGCAGCGGGTACAGGAAGAGCGACTCTAGGCTGTTGACTGTACACAATGTAAAATGGTGTGGAAGTGGTGGACTCACTTGTGTGGTTGTTATACGAGAACTCGGCCCATGGAAGAAGCTGTACCCAGTTGTCATACTGCAGGCCAGGGGCCTTCTTATAGACCAGGAAATAGTGGCAGTTGATGATGATGATTTCCTAATTGCGCGCGCTGGCTGCGGGCGTCGGGAGGTGAGTAAACCCGACGGCCCGCGGCCATGGGCGCTACAGTATCCCCACTCTTACGCCCCCTCTTCTTGGGGCCAGAGTGAGAGAGGAACTTTTTAATAAGAGTAGGGGCGCTGAGGTTCTCTTCTGGCTCCCAGGACCTCTCCTCAGGACCAAGCCCTCTCCAGTCCACCAAATAGAAAGTCCTTCCTCCTACCCTCTTGCGGTCCAGGATCTCCTTTATCTCGAATACATCAGAAGGGCCGCTGGGAGCAACTGTGGAACTAGAGGTCTTGCTGTAGCAGTTCAGGACCACTGGTTTCAGGAGGGACACATGGAAGGAGTTAGGGATTCTGAGGGTAGGAGGCAGCCGCAGCTTATAGGAAACAGGGTTAATTTGTTGCAGGATCTCGAAAGGACCAAGGAACCTGGGAGCAAACTTGTATGAAGGCACCCTCAAGCGAATGTTCCGAGAGGACAGCCAGACTTTAGTCCCAGGAAGATACTGAGGCGGCTCTCTTCTCTTGGTATCTGCCTTACGCTTCATGCGATCTACCGCCAGCAAAATAGAGGACCGGGTCTGTTGCCAGATTTGCAGGAAGTCCCCATATGCAGAGTCAGCAGCGGGTACCTGAGATGAAGTCGACACTGGAAGAGGAACTCTGGGATGTTGACTGTACACGATGTGAAACGGAGTGGAAGTGGTGGATTCACTTGTGTGGTTATTATATGAAAACTCGGCCCATGGAAGAAGCTGTACCCAGTTATCGTGCTGTGAAGAGATGAAGTGGCGGAGATAATTCTCCATAATCTGGTTGATCCTCTCGACTTGCCCATTGGACTGGGGGTGATAGGCTGAGGAAAAGTCCAATCTCATATCCAGGAGTTTACAGAGGGCTCTCCAGAATTTTGAGGTAAATTTAACACCCCGATCGGACACGATGTGAAGGAGCAAGCCATGCAAGCGGAAGATGTGCTGAATGAAGAGACTCGCCAGTCGGGGAGCAAAAGGTAGTTCGGTCAGCAGAATAAAATGTGCCATCTTCGAAAACTGGTCCACCACTACCCAGACAGTATTGCATCCTGCTCAGGGAGAAAGGTCTGTGACAAAGTCCATCGCAATGTGCTGACAGTGGACACTGGGTACAGGCAGAGGTTAGAGCAGGCCGGTAGGCTTGGAAAGAGCAACCATGTTAGAAGCACACACCGTGCAGGATGAGACAAGTCTACAACATCTTTGGGTATCGTGGGCCACCATAAGTGACGAGCAATCAGGTCTCGGGTCTTACGAACACCAGCGTGCCCAGCCAGTTTAGAGCTGTGTCCCCAGCGGAGAATTCTTCTCCTGTATGCCAACCAAACAAAAGTCCTCCCCGGAGGGATGTCTCTAACCTGCAAAGGATTGGCAGAAACAATGCAGGACGGGGGTTTAGTTGTTGAGCCGACTGGAGATCGGTAAGGTTCTTGTGGTCGGTGTAGATCAGGATGGGGTGAGCTGCGCCCTCTAGCAGATGTCTCCACCCCTCCAAAGCCAATTTAATGGCCAGTAGCTCCCGATCCCCAATAGAGTAGTTGCGCTCTGCAAAAGAAACAAGTCTCGAGTAATAGCCACATACTACTGGCTTTCCTTTGGAGCTCCTCTGGAACAGAAATGCACCTGCACCAACAGAAGAAGCGTCCACCTCCAATGAGAACTGCTGAGACACGTCACGATGATGGAGGATCGAGGCTGAAGTGAAGGCTTTCTTGAGGCTAATAAATGCAGACTCTGGAGTCCACAACTTGGCGTTCACACCCTTCTTCATAAGGGTAGAGATGGGGGCAGTCAGTGATCAGAAGTTTGGGATAAACTGCTGGTAGAAATTGGCGAATACCAGGAAACGCTGTATGGCCCTCAGGCCTTGAGTACGTGGCCATTGCCGGACAGACTTTACTTTCTCAGGATCCATCTTGAGACCTTGATCCGAGATGATGTAGCCCAGGAGGGGTAGAGAATTATTTTCAAAGACGCACTTCTCCAACTTGGAATATAAACGATTCTCCCTTAACCGCAGACATGCCTCCGATGAGTCATCGGATCTGGAGAAAAAAATCAAAATATCATCGAGATAGGCTACAACTGTAATGTCTGTGGCTGCGGGCCGTCAGTTCCAATCCCCCTCTGACAGCCGCAGCCACGAGTCGGCAAGCGCTGGCCCCAGCCTCCTCCTTAGGAGACGCCAGCGCTCACTTCCACTCACCTCAGCCGCATCCCGTAGGATGCAGCACGCGCATCAGACTTTTGATGAACTTTGAACCCGTGAGTACCCTGGACTATAAGAGGGGTCTAGCCCCCTGCTTCTATGCCTGAGCGTTGTTGATGTTTCCCAAGTTGGTTTATGTGATGGCCTCCTAGTGTGTTCCCGCTTCCCTGCATTGCATACTAAATTGGTCGAGCACTGTGCTGTGCCTAAGTCATGTCGTACTGTATTCCACGTCTGACCTGCTTCAACTCGGCTGACGTCTACCTGCTGCCTAGTCCCAGCTGAGCCTGCCTTACTGCTGTCCGAGCTGCCACAGGTACCTATACGAACTATAGACATTGACCTGCGCCCTGTTGGCCAGCTGCCTTACCGCCAAGGCGGTACGTCCCAGTGGGTCCACAGACACTTCATGTCAACAACACAGACATAGAGGAGATCTTGGAAGACATCATTGACGAATTCCTGATAGACTGCGGGAGCGTTACACAGTCCGGAAGTCTTCACCAGGTATTCGTAGTGCCCATCTCGGGTGTTGAACGCCGTCTTCCACTCATCCCCTTGATGGATTCGGATTAAAATAATAAGCCCCATGCAAGTCTACTTTTGAAAAAATCCTGGCTCCTCGTATACGGTCAAACAGTTTGGATATAAGTCGCAACGGGTATTTGTTCTTGACTGTGATCTGGTTGAGCCCACGGTAGTCAAAGCAGGGTCAAAGAGACTCTCTACTTAATAACGGAGAACCCGGCCTTGGCTGGGGAGGAAGACTTTCAGATTAAACCCCTCTCCAAATTCTCCTTGATATAGGCTGACATGGATAGAGTCTCTGGCAAGGAGAGAGGATATACCCGTCCATGGGGAAGAGAAGCATTTGGAACCAGTTAAATGGGGCAGTCATAATTCCGTTGTGGAGGCAGCGTTTCAGTCTCTCGCTTGCTGAAGACATCCGTAAAACTAGCAAACTGAGATGGTAGATCGGAGAGTGACTGTGGCAGTGGGGGCAAAACAGGACAAACTTGTGACAGGCAATGGCTATGGCATCTGGGACCCCATTGAAGAACTTCTCCGGAACTCCAATCAAGAACCGGAGCGTGTAGGCGAAGCCATGGCAGGCCCACCAGAATAGGGTTGATAGCTTTGGGTAAAACAAGGAAGGCGATCTGTTCCGAGTGAAGAGCTCCGACTCGTAGTGTCAATGGTTCCGTGATGAACACAATATGTTCGTGCAATGGTAGACCATTCACAGACGCAACAGCCAGTCTTAGAAGACCTGTGGGTAGATATAAGCGATCCACTAGATCCTGCTGGATGAAATTAGCAGCTGCTCCGGAGTCAAGATAGTCAGAGGAGGGATGTGACGTCTCCGGAGACGATAGCCACAGGAATCGATAATTTACGTTTTGATACGTCCTACCTAGAGTTGCCTCTCCAACCAACCCTAGGCGCTGAAGTTTCCCAGTTTCTGTGGACATTGGCGCACAAAATGACCCTTAAGGCCACAATACATACATAATCCAGAAGAGCGTCTGTGCTGCTTCTCTTCTTCGGACAACTGGACTCTGTCTACCTGCATGGGTTCTTCAGGTAGTGCACTAGGGGAAGGCAATAATAGTCTCTGGACTGAGGGTGCTGGTCTGTGACCCCGGCCCTCTTGCCGAACCTCCTGAGTGCGCTCCCGGATCCTCATGTCCACCTGAGTGGCTAACAGGATGAGGGCATCCAAAGTAGATGGAAGGTCACGGGCTGCAAGTTCGTCCTTGATGTGCGAGGACAGTCCCTGCCAAAAGGTCGCCACCAGTGCCTCATTGTTTCATGCCAACTCTGCTGCCAGGGTACCGAAGGAGATAGCATACTCTCCTACTGTGAAACCTTCTTGCTTGAGGGTCAACAAAGTGGCTTCAGCAGAAGATGTTCGGCCTGGCTCCTCGAACACGGCACGGAAAGACTGCAGGAACAAGGCTAGGTCCGAGGATACAGGTCCTTGTTGTTCCAAGATTAGGTTCGCCCATGCGAGGGCCTTGCCAGCGAGGAGGGAGATAATAAAAGCTACTTGGGCCTTCTCGGAGGGGAAGAGATGAACCCGTAGCCTAAAAACAACAGTGCATTGGTTGATGAACCCTCTACAGGCTCTGGGATCACTGTCATAGCGAGGAGGAAGAGGCAGTGGAACTTTGGATCCAGAACAAACAGGGAGAGCAACGGGCAGTGGTACAGCAACAGCCACTGGAGGAAGAACCGGAGGTGGAACGGTGAGTTGATCCAGACGGGCCATGATAGAATTTACTGCCTCAAGGAGTTGATCCTGACGTGTGCGTCTCCATCTGTATCTTTTAAAGTGCGGTCTTGGGCTGGCCAGCGAGTTCCATGGCCTGAGCGTACTGTCTTGATCACAGGGTATGTGGACCCACTAGGCCGCTCCGCCATAGCAGAGAGGCAGCTGGCCTAGTCACAGCCTATGCAAGAGTCTATAGCAGTTCGTAACACAAGGGTACCTGAAATAGTCCAGACAGTGGCCAAGGCTTCAGCACGGATGGAGATGGGTGCAGCAGGTTGCGCCAGATGTGGCTGATAACACTGGAAGTGATAGATGACACTGGCCGTGGCAGATGACACTGGACGTGGCAAAAGACACTGGACGTGGCAGAAGACACTGGACGTGGCATACGACACTGGTTGTGGCAGACGACAGCAGGTGCAGTAGGACACGACTTCAACACTAATAAGCTCAGGAACAAGAACACAGCACGGGATACAGGATACAGGTAGCAGGGCATGGGTAACAACAGGAACGGGATAACACTAAGGGACCATTTGCAAGACTGACATGGGATACACTAACAACGCTCAGGCAAGGAGTAAATGGGCAGGGCCCTTCTTGTAGTCCAGGAAATCATGGGCAGTTGATGATGATGATGATTTCCTCCTGTGCGCGTGCTGGCCCTTTAAGGTGGGGCACGAGGCACCCTAAGGCGGAGGTGAGCGCTGGCGTCTCCTGTGAAGGAGATGCAAGCCAGTGCTCACAGATCCATGGCTGTGGCCGTCAGGGGGGTGAGTCAACCCGACGGTCCGTGGCCATGGATGCTATGTGCGATACTGTCTACTGAGCCAATGTATCTAATCCTATCCATAGATATAGGTTCATAGTGCTATAGATATGCTGTCTCCAATATACACATATACATACACGCACACACATTTTTTTTTGGGAGGGGGGTATATGTATTCGGACTATTTCCCCTCACGTTTCAAGACCTAGCTGCTATTGTTGCATTGTTTCGTCACTTAGGAGACTCAGCGATGCAGCTGAAAGCTGCGGGCCGTCGGCCATGAGAAGTTTGGTGGGGCCCAAAAAGAACCTTTGCATCGGGGCCCATGAGCTTTTAGATACGCCCCTGGTCATTGGTAAAGTGAAGGTTGCATGTGGGATGGTATCTAAATTAGAGTAGAAACATAGGCCAGAGCAGAATGTATAGGGCTTTGTAGGTTAGGGTGAAAATTTTAAATTAGGTTATTTGTGTGATGGTCTACCAGTGGAGGGACTGAAAAAGGGGGGTGGCAGTAGAGGAAAAGGAGGAGAGGTACAGATGTAGCTAAGTTTATCTTGACTGATAATTATCTGCAGCGTGATATGACACAGCAGAAGCCAAAAAGTCAAGTTAACCCCTTTACGACAAAGAACGGATATATCCGTCCTGTGCAGGTGCTAGTTTCCGCAAAAGAACGGATATATCCGTCCTCTGATCACGCTGGTATTTCCAGTGTAACCACACGATCAGCTAGAGGAGCATGGCTGTTATACACAGCCTGGCTCCTGCCGGAATCGGAGCGCGCTCCGATTCTGGCAGTTTAACCCATTAGATGCTGCTGTCAATAGCGACAGCGACATCTAATGTGTTTGACAGAGGGAGGGAGCTCCCTCTGTCACCCCATCGGTGCCTCCGCAAAGAAATCGCAGGGCGCCGTCAGGTTTCCATGGCAGCCGGGGCCTAACAAAGGCCCCCAGGTCTGCCTTCAGCAAATGCCTATTAGGCAATGCCTCCGGCCTGTCAGTTTTTTTACACTGGCAGGCAATAATGCTTTGGTATACTAAGTATACCAAAGCATTATATATGCGATCAGCAGATCGCCTGGTGGGACTAAAAAAAAAAAATGTAAAGCAGTTAAATAAAGTTTGTGAAAAAAAAATAAAAAATTTACAGTCAAAATAAAATAAAACTACTTTTTTTGCCCAAAAAGTGCTTTTATTTAGTAAAAGTGTCAAAACAAATAACACATACACATATATGGTATCCCCGCGATCGTAACGACTTGAACAATGAAATGCACACATTAATTAAACCGCCGGATGAACGGCGTCCAAAAAACCTGCAAAAAACAACAGCAAAATTCTCTCTTTTCTCCCATTCCCCCCATAAAAAATTTAATAAAAGTTAATCTATAAGTGCTATGTACCCTAAAATAGCACTAATGAAAACTACACCTTGGCCCGCAAAAATCAAGCCCACATACATTGACGGAAAAAAAAAAAAAGTTACGTCTCTAGGAATGCGGCGACACAAAAACAAGTAATTTTTTTCTAAAAGGGTTTTTATTGTGCAAACGTAGGGAAAACATATAAAACCTTTACATATTTGGTATCCCCTTAATTGTGCCGACCCATAGAATAAAGTTAACATATCATTTACGCTGCATAGTTAACGGGGTAAATTCATAACATGAAAATCAATGCTGGAATAGCTGCCTATTTTCAATTCTCTCCTAAAATAAAGTTAACAAAAGTTAATCGATATATATATTATAAAAATCTAAATATTGTGCAATTACAAAATACAACTAGTCCCGCAAAAAACAAGCCCTTATTCGGCTATGTCGACGGAATTAAAAATAAGTTACGACTCCTGGAATACGACCGTGAAAAAACGAACAATAATCCTTGGTCATTAACATTAAATAGGAGACTGTAGACTGACAGTCAGGGATACAATTTAGTTGGGAGTAAAGAGAGAGATTTGAGTGTCATCTGCATATACATAGATGGTGTTAAAAACCAAAAGAGTTGAGGAGATTGTCATAGACTTTGGTGTAGAAGGAGAAAAGTAGGGCGAAAGTGGCTAGGGCCGCAAGTTACTAAAGTTACAAATTTCCAGACTCTAAGAGCATGTTCACACGACCTATTTTTAGCCGTTTATCGGGCCTTAAATGTCCCGAAAAATGGCTGAAAAATCGGAAGCAGAACGCCGACAAACATTTGCCCATTGATTTCAATGGGAAATACGGCGTTCTGTTCTGAAGCGGCATTATTTTACGCCTCATTTTCAAATAACGGCGCGTAAAAAGACACCCCTTATAAAGAAGTGCATGCTATTTTTGGAGCCGTTTTTCATTGACTCAATAGAAAAACAGCTTGAAAACAGCTCTGTATTTTGAGCTGTAATTTGTTAACCGTGTGAATATACCCTAATGGTTTTCAAGGTGATTTTATTCAGAGCCAGAGAATGGGGGAAGGTTAAGGTTGGCTCCAAGGCGAACATTTGTTGTCTGGTCCCAAAATAGCATTTTCAATTTCTGCTGAAAGTGAGAAACTAACTAATTTTATTAGATCTATGTAGCTGCTAAGGAGAATTTTTCTATGGTAGCTACACAAAGCAGAATCCCCTGCTGTTATTTTTTTAAGTGGGGGAGGTGATAAGCCCAGGGCCGGCCTTAGGTTGGATGGCGCCCTGTGCGGGACTCCCTATTGCCACCCCCTACACGAACCAAAAATTAACCACATATATAGACACGCTGGAACATATATACTGTACATACATAAAGACAGATATTTAGACATACAGGCAAATATACATACACACATCTGGAATATATACATACATGTAAATATATGGATGTACAGACACATATACACACACACACACACACACACACACACACACACACACACACACACACACACACACACACACAGAGATAAATACACAGACAGGGACATAACAAATACATAAAAGGCACATATATACAAGCACAAAGACACATTCACAAACAGACCCATATATACCCAGTACAGATAATGTCGTAGATTTCATGTGCAGCAATATGTAACACCACAGATAACACACAGTAATAACTGAGTACAGATAATGTAGTAGATGTTGCCTGCAGTCCTATGTAACACCACAGATAACACAGTGATAACTCTCTGACTACAGCTAATGTAGTGGGGTTACCTGCAGTCCTATGTAACACCTCTGATAGCACAGTGATAACGCTGAGTACAGATAATGTAGTAGTGTTACCTGCAGTCCTAGGTAACACTGCTGATAACACAGTGATAACTCTCTGAGTACAGATAATGTTGTAGATGATAACTATACCCACAGCCACATATATATACACACACACACACACACACACACACACACACACAGAGGCATATATATAAGGGCAGCAGAGTATATAAGCGGCAGCAGGGTTTATATGGAGCAGCAGGGTATATAAGGGGCAGCAGAGTATATAAGGGGAAGCAGGGTTTATAAGGGGCAGCAGGGTATACAGGGGCAGCAGGGTATTTAGGGGCAGCAGGGTATATAGAGGCAGCAAGGTATAAAAGCGACAGCAGGGTATATACACGGCAGCAGGTTATATAGGGGCAGCAGGATACATAGGGGCAGCAGGATATATAGGGGCAGAAGGATATATAGGAGGCAGCAGGATATATAGGGGCAGCAGGGTATATAGGGACAGCAGGGTATATAGGAGGCAGAAGAGTATATAAGGAGCAGCAGGATATATAGGGGCAGCAGGATATATAGGGAGCAGCAGGGTATATAGGGGCAGCAGGGTATATAGGAGGCAGCAGGTTATATAAGGGGCAGCAGGTTATATAGGGCAGCAGGATATATAGGGGCAGCCAGCAGGGTATATAGGGGCACAAGGGTATATAGGAGGCAGCACAGATATCTTTGTTTTATCTGTTCTACTTTAATATTGAACACATACTTTTACAAAGAGACATAAACACACACGCAGAGACACACACACATGCAGAGACACACACACACACACACACACACACACACACACAATGTAACACATACAAACACACACACACACACTGTATCATATACACATTCAAACACAGAGACACATACTGTATACACACACAGAGACACACACTGTATACACACAGAGACACACACACACACACACACACACACACACACAGAGACACACGCACACTGTAACATTTAGAAATACAAACACACACACACACTGTGACATATATACATAAAAACACAGAGACACATACTGTATACACACAGAGACACACACACACACACACACACACACACACACACACACACACACACTAACATATACACATACAAACACAGAGACACATACTGTATACACACACACACACAGACACTCACCATCTCTCCATGGGGAGGATCACGGGCTTCGTGCAGGACGGGCTGTGGGTGGAGTTTATGCCTCTGCTTCTCGGCTCTTATTTACTCCGTGTGTGTAACTAAGAACAGAGCACACAGTAGAGGCAGCGCCCTATGCACTCGCACACCCCTAAGGCCGGCCCTGGATAAGCCCCAGTATGTCAGGAGAAATAGCTCATAGGTACAGGACTTTCAGCTTAAAGAGAACCTTTCACCTCCCCATACATGTGCAGCTGAGTGCAGCATGTAATCGGCAGGGCTGCACAAACCCTGGGGCACTTGACATTTTTTTTCTACCCTCCTCCGTTATTTAGATATCGGTGCCGTTATATTTGGCACCCGATATTTAAATAACCCCCTGAACTGTCAATGGGGCGTGTAATGGCAAGAGGGAGTGTTACTATGGCTGTGACACTGTACAATCAGATACGGACAGTGTTGGTGCCGTTATATTTGGCGCCCGATATTTAAATAACCCCTGAACTGTCAATGGGGCGTGTACTGGCAAGGCGGAGTGTTACTATGGCTGTGACACTGTACAATCAGATACAGACAGTGTTACAGCAAGAGCGAGGATAGGGGAGAGAGTGTGCGCACGCTCTCACTCTTCAGATTTCAAGATCAGTCTTCCGCTGAACTGGCATGGGGGCGTGTCACTGCTACGGACAGTGTAAGAGCTGTGGAGAGGAGAGCGCGCATGCGCCCTCATCTCTTCAGCTGAGATCAGTCTTGTACTTTTTCTGCCGAACTGGCAAGGGGCGTGTCACTGCTACGGACAGTGTAAGAGCTGTGGAGAGGAGAGCGCGCATGTGCCCTCATCTCTTCAGCTGAGATCAGTCTTGTACATTGTCTGCCGAACTGGCAAGGGGGCATGTCACTGATACGGACAGTGTAAGAGCTGTGGAGAGGAGAGCGCGCATACACTGTTTACACAAGTACTTTGTGACTAGTTACTACAAACTTACCTGATATTGTCCAGCTCTAAACCAAGAATTGCTTTAAGATCACTTATACGTAAACTACTTTTATAGAAGAATAGAAAAGTTGCTTATAGGAACCAATCAAGTCATTATTTTCTGACCTGCACTACAAAATTATAGCTTCAATTTGATAGGTTGTGATGATACACGCCACAATAGTTCATAATTAAGACAGACTTCCACTGATTAGAAGAAAAAAGTTGTATCCAAAGGCCCCTTTACAAGTGACAATTTATGGGCAAACGAGCGTTCACAGAATGCTCATTTCCGATCATCGCCCTGTGTAAACAGGGCAAAGATCAGCCGATGAATGAGCAAACCCTCATTCAACGGCTGATTGTATAGTTTATGCAGCCGAAAATATTATTATTGTCAGCAGCACGTCTCCCTGTGTAAAGTTATGATAGAAATATATGAGGATGAGCGATCGTAGTAATGAGCGCTCATCCCCATACATGGCTCTTTGTAAAAAGAGCAAATAAACGCCGATCAACGCGCTGTCTCGTTGATCAGCGCTTGTTTACATGGCCCATGTCGGGCAGTGTAAGAGGACCCCAAGGATTTTCACATTTGCGTCCTGGTTTCTGTTTATAAGGCTGGGTTCACACTACCTATTTTCAGACATAAACGAGGCGTATTATGCCTCGTTTTACGTCTGAAAATAGGGCTACAATACGTCGCCAAACATCTGCCCATTCATTTAAATGGGTTTGCCGACGTACTGTGCAGACGACCTGTCATTTAGGGTATGTTCACACGGCCAAATTTCAGACGTATACGAGGCGTGTTATGCCTCGTTTTACGTCTGAAAATAGGGCTGCAATACGTCGGCAAACATCTGCCCATTCATTTGAATGGGTTTGCCGACGTACTGTGCAGACGACCTGTAATTTACGCGTCGTCGTTTGACAGCTGTCAAACGACGACGCGTAAATATACTGCCTCGGCAAAGAAGTGCAGGGCACTTCTTTGCCACGTAATTTGAGCCGTTCTTCATTGAAATCAATGAAGCATGGCTCAAGGTTTACGAGCGTCTCAGACGCCTCGTAAATTACGAGGAGGAGCTTTTACGTGTGAAACGAGGCAGCTGTTAACAGTCTGTCTTTTCACACGTAACTGCCTCTCAGCGTGTGAACATACCCTTACACTTCGTCGTTTGACAGCTGTCAAACGACGACGCGTAAAAATACAGCCTCGTCAAAAGAAGTGCAGGACACTTCTTTGGACGTTTTTGGAGCTGTTTTCTCATAGACTCCAATGAAAACAGCTCCAAAAACGGACGTAAAAAACGCCGCGAAAAATGCGAGTTGCTCAAAAAACTTCTGAAAATCAGGGGCTGTTTTCCCTTGAAAACAGCTCTGTATTTTCAGACGTTTTTGGTCACTACGTGTGCACATACCCTAACAAAAACCAGAACACTGTGTGAGATGCATCGTACGATGGGTCCATAGTTTTTACGGGTAAAATAGAGTTGCATGCAGGGCTATTTTTATATGACAGGATCTGAGATGATCGGAATGAAGCCTCATGAAGGCAGATGTGAAAATAGTATTACAGGATGTATAATTGTAGTATATCTGGGGCATTAATGTGTTAAATTGCTGGCTGCATATTGTTACAATGTTATATGACTTGACCCAGAGTGCTGGGTGTGGTCAGTCAGTGTATTGCCTAGCTGGAGAATAAAGCAGCATCCTGAAGTCTGGGACTGATAACCGGTGTCATACACTACATTTTGGAGACGAGGATGGCTAGATTGCTTGATTTACCATCAATTGGACCTTTCGATGTATCTGCGGACCACACTAGTTTGTCACAGGGGTGGGACAAATGGAAGAAAGGATTTAACTTCTATGTTGCAGCCACAGGAGTGACTGCACCTGCACAGAAAAGAGCATTGCTGTTGCATCTAGCAGGACCAGAAGTCCAGGAAATTTTTTAAATCCTGGGAGAAATAGGGGAAGATTCAGACTATGAGACCGCTATGAACAGACTGAGGGCTTATTCAGACGAACGTATAATACGTCCGTGCTACGGACCTATGTTAGTCAATGGGGCCGTTCAGACAGTCCGTGAGTTTCACGCAGCGTATGCCCGCCGCGTAAAACTCACGACATGTCCTATATTTGCCAATTTTTCGCGCATCACGCACCCATTGAAGTCAATGGGTGCGTGAAAACCGCGCATGGCACACAGACGCACTTCTGTGTGCCGTGAGCGATGTGCGCTACAGTAGTCAAAACCATGAATCAAAACGTGCAAAGTGTCAATGATGGCGGCTGCGCGAAAATCACGCAGCCACGCATCATATGCTGCTGACACACGGAGCTTTTATGGACCTTTTTTGTGCACAAAACGCCGCATTTTTTGCGCGTGCAAAACGCACACGTTCGTGTGAATCCGGCCTGAGTGAGTACTTCGGCCCAAAGAAAAACATTCCATTTGAAAGCTATCAGTTTAGACAGGCCATACAAGAACTGGGGGAAACCATTGACAGTTATGTGACCCGGTTAAAATATCTTGTGATTTTGGTGCAGTAACAGAGGAAATAATCAGAGATCGGGTTATTGAGAAATGCACCTTCATGCACCTCAGAAGGAGATTGCTAAGAGAACCCAATCTGACACTTCCCAGTCTGCAGAAGATTGCAAGAACCATTGAACTGTCTGAGTTACAGGCTTTGCATATTGAAAACAAAGTGTCTGCATCTGTTAATACCATGTCTAAACCTACCTACTATAATAGGAACTTCAGGAGCGGAAAAGCACATTTTCCAAAGAGAGCTAGTTCTGCAAACGGCAATAAATGTGGCAGAGAGGAGCACATGAGTTAGGACTGCCCTGTGGTACAGAATAAAACGTGCTGGGCTTGTGGAAAGATGGGTCACTTTGCAGCTGTATGCAAAAGTGCAGCCTTAGAAAATCAAAGTACAAACAGGGTTAAAGCACAAGAGGAGAATGCAAAATTAAATAGGTACAGGTGCAGAGACTACATCAGATTGGGAATTTATCTTCTCCCTGTGCTCACTGGAGGCTGGGACATTAACCATTAAGATTGGGGACACAGATTTTAAAGTCCTGATTGATTCTGGAGCTACTTGTAATGTTATGGACTTAGCTTATTGGGACATTCTGAAAAGCAGAGAAAAGCACATTAAGTTGTGCAGCACCAACAAGCAGATTTATACTTATGGCTCCAGTAATCCACTACAGCTTAAAGGAACAGTGTCACCAAAATTATTTTTTTTATATCAGTTTTATGTTAGGGTTTTATTAAAAACGTTTATATTTATTTGTGTGTTACTTTTTTCTATTTTTACACTTTTTCTTCCCTATGGGGGCTGCCATTTTTTTTTCCATTTCTGTATGTGTCGATTAACGACACATACAGACATGGAATACGGCAGCTCCAGTCCCATAGGGACTGTGAACGGGGCCCGTTCCATCCACTATGGTGTACGCCGTGTGTGTGGGAACGGCACATGCGCCGCTCCCACACAGTCCGATTTGAAATGCGCGCCGTCCGGCGCCATTTTCCTGTGGACCGGAAGTCGCGGCCGGGCAGTAAGATTACTACTTCCGGTCGCGGCTTCCGGACTTGTGCACATGGAGCAGCGGCAGCAGACGGAGCGGACGGACCGGAGGGAGCGGCGGCGACTGGAGCAGGTAAGTGATTTCTATGTAGGTTCGTGTTTCAGTGTGTTTTACTAGTGTATGTAAACCTTCTACACTGTGTGTTAGCTCAAAAAATGGCGACACACAGTGTAGGAGGTTAGACCGTTCAAACCCCTCGTTTCTCCCGGCACTAGCCAGGATAAAGGAGGGGGGGGATTCTGAGAGCTCACTAGAGCGAGGGATTTTTTCCCAATTTTGCAGCATAAAGCAATGTGGTTGCTTTACCACATGCAATGCTGCAATTTTGGGAATTGCTCCATCTAGTGACCAGTGCTGGGAAATATTATAAATTGAATCCAATTTATAATATTTCCTGACTCGTGAAAAAAATAAAAAAAATTAGAACAATGTTTAATCACCTACACACTAATTGTTTAACTAAAAAAAACAAACATGTTTTGCTGGCAACACATTCCCTTTAAAGGCAAATTCTACACCTCTGTCCAAACACGTGTCATGGCGCGGGGTGTGGACCCACTGGGCCGTACCGCGTAGCGGGTAAGCAGCTGGCCAAGAAGGTACAAAACAATGTCTATAGTTCAGAACGGGTACCTGAGGCAATGTAGAGAGTAGCGGAACCACGACTTGACTTTCACAGCAGGTGGCACCGTGGGTGCAGCGGAAGATACGACTTGACTTTCTCAGCAGGTGGCACCGTGGATGCAGCGGAAGACACGACTTGACTTTCTCAGCAGGTGGCACCGTGGATTCAGGGTACAGGGATGATTTTCTCAGTAGACACGATAGCACGGTATACAGGGTACAGGCAGCAGGAACGGGTAACACTGGGAACTGGAAATCACTGGGAGACCATTTGCAAGACAAACTTAGGTATAGAACAACGCTCAGACGAGGAACAAGTGGGCAGAGCCCCTTTTTATAGTCCAGCAGCCATTTGGGCTAATTATTGGTTGGTGACAGCTGGACGCGTACTGGCCCTTTTAAGGCCGTGCACGTGTGGGCACGCGCGTCCTGCGGGAAAAACAGTCCGAGGACACGGAAGTGAGTGCCGGCGTCTCCCTGGAGGGAGCTGACGCCGCAAAGACAGATGTCCATGGCCGTGCCCCAGATGTCCATGGCCGGGCCTCGTCAGAGGGTAAGTCTGAACGATGGCCCCTGGCCATAGATGTTACAACATGGGACTGGATCTGCCTTGTGGACTGAATTCTTTGTGGTTGATGGAAAAGGTTCCCCTCTGCGTGGCCGCAAAACAGCTATAGAACTAGGGGTACTAAGGATTTGCTATGATGCAAACAATACAGAGATCAACATGCTGTCTCATTCTATCCATAAATTTAAAGAGGAATTTAAAGACTGTTTTTCTGGGTTGGGAAAGTTGAAGGATTTTCAGTTAGAGCTTCACATTGACCCACATGCAAAGCCTGTTGCACAGCCAACACGCAGACTCCCATACAGTCCAAGGACCTCGCTGGAGCAAAAGCTTACTTAATTACTGGAACTTGATATCATTGAACCAGTGGAGGGACCTACTCCCTGGGTGTCACCTTTAGTTGTTGTACCAAAGGTAAATAACATTCGGATCTGTGTAGATATGAGATGTGCTAATCAAGCTGTGCTCAGAGAAAGGCACCCAATCCCCACTATTGAAGATCTTCTGCATGAGATGAATGGGGCGACTGTGTTCAGTAAATTGGATTTGAAATGGGGCTATCATCAAATTGAATTGACCCCAGCTTCTAGGGTACGTACAACGTTTGCAAGCCATAAAGGTCTCTTCAGATATAAGCGCCTGATGTTTGGAGTATGCTCAGCACCAGAGGCCTATTAACATGTCATTCAACAAGTGCTACATGGTTGTGAAGGAACACACAATATTTCCGATGATATCATTGTGTGGGGAAAAAACACACAGAAGCATGATGCGCCTCTTCATGCAGTGCTTGTACGCTTAAAGGAGAAAGGTTTAACGCTGAATGACAAAAAGTGCAAATTTCAAAAAAATAAAATTACTTTCATGGGCCATGTACTGTCAGACAAAGGTATTGGTCCAGAGGACAGTAAGATCAAGGCTGTCTCAGATGCCAGGAATCCTGAAACCCCTGCAGAAGTGCGCAGTTTTCTTGGGTTAGTAAATTACTGTGCAAAGTTTATTCCGGATATGGCAACTGTCAGTGAACCTCTGAGACGGTTAACTCACAAAGCCTCATGGAAGTGGGGTCCTGCTGAACAAGGTGCATTTAATGAATTAAAGAGACGGCTTAACTGTGTCACAACTTTAGCCTATTTTGATCCTGTTGCACCAACTCAGATTATTGTCAATGCAAGCCCTGTTGGTTTAGGTACCATCCTAGTTCAGCGGCAACGTGCAGGTGACTACAGACCTGTTCAGTATGCAAGCAGATCCCTTACTGATGTCGAAAGACGTTATTGTCAGACTGAAAAAGAAGATTTAGCTGTCATTTGGGGATGTGTAAAGGTTTCACACATATCTTTATGGCCATGAATTTGAAATTGTAACAGATCACAAGCCGTTAGAGGTGATATATTCTCCTCGATCAAAAGCATCAGCCAGAATTGAAAGATGGGTTCTTCGTCTCTTACCATATCGCTTTAAAGTGAGATAACGACCAGGGCCTACAAATGCAGCAGATGCGCTTTCAAGATTGTCTCAACCTTCAGCACCATCTCATAACCTAGCAGAGGAATATATCCGCTTTGTTGCTGCTAAGGCCATTCCCCATGCATTGACACCACGTGAGGTCGAAGAATTTTCAGCAGTTGACCCTGATATTTCACAGTTGAGAAAATGTATAAGGCAAGATAGATGGAGTCATTGTGATCATGCCTATCAAAGGGTTAAACATGAGCTTAATATTGCAGGACAATTAATTCTGCAAGGAAACCGTATCCTGATGCCTCAAAATTTACGAAGACAAACTCTACAATTCGCTCTTGAGGGACATCAAGGCATTGTGCGCACCAAACAACGGGTACGTGAGAAAATTTGGTGGCCAGGAATTGATAAGGATGTGGAACGTATGGTCTCCTCATGTCGAGCCTGTCAGCTGGTGGGCAGCAAACCCAAATCAGAACCAGTCACACATACAGTTTTACCTAACGGACCATGGGAAGAGCTGGCGATGGATCTGTGTGATATCCCATCTGGACACCACCTTTTAGTAGTTGTGGATTATTATTCACGTTGGCAAGAGGTAATAATTCTCACTAAAGCAACTTCGTCAACTGTAATTGATGGGTTGGAACGTATATTTGCTTCTCATGGTTTGCCTAAGCTGATTGTAAGTGATAATGGCTCACAGTTTACTTCCAAAGAATTTCAGGACTATCTAAATCTAAATGCCATTGTACATTGTCGTACAACCCCATATTGGCCACAAGCTAATGGAAAAGTGGAACGCCAGAACCGGACCCTGTCAAAAACTTTACGAATTGCTCAATTGGAGGGCAGAGACTGGACAACAGAACTGTGGCGTTTTCTTTTGGCTTATTGTACAACTCCACATGCTACTACAGCGGTCAGTCCAGATGAACTTCTTTGTGGATGCAAATTCAGGACAAAATTACCAGATATTTTCGTTCCAGCTCCCACTGGTCTTGGGAGTTATAGGGATGTTAATGAGAAAAGAAAGATCCGCGGTCAACAGTATGTGAACCACCGACGCCATTTTCAAACTAGTGACCTCAAACAAGGAGATAAAGTATTGCTTCAAGCAAACCGGTTTAACAAACTGTCTCCATTTTTTGAGCCTGAGCCTTACGTTGTGAAGGAAAAAAGAGGCACTCAGGTGGTTCTGGAGGATTCGGATGGCAGCACAATAGTGCGGAATTCATCTTTTGCCAAAAAATTTGTTGAGCCAGAAAGTTAAGTGATGGATGAATGTGAACCAGCCACAAGTAGCAGTGGTACTCCTGATACCGCGGACACCACCCCACAAACATCCACATCTGAACCACCAAGAGTCAAGCGAGCAACAAAGTCACCTGCATACCTTAAGGGCTATTTGTATGGAGTTTCAAATCTAACATGTTATTTGTTTCATTGTACAATTTATTTCACATATACAACCTGTTGTTACTATTTAGAAATTGTTCATGTTAATTAATCTTTTCTTCAAGGAAAGGAGGGGTTGTAGTATATCTGGGGCTTAAATGTGTTAAATTGCTGGCTGCATATTGTTACAATGTTTGTGACTTGAACCAGAGTGCTGGGTGTGGCAGTCAGTGTATTGCCTAGCTGGAGAGTTAAGCAGCATCCTGAAGTCTGGGCCTGATAACCTGTGTCATACACTACGAGTGTATGTTCACACGACAACGCCAAATACGTCTGAAATTACCGAGCTGTTTTCAAGAGAAAACAGCTCCAGAATTTCATAAGTTTTTACAAGTGCACGCGTTTTTCGCCTCCATTACGTCTGAAAATAGGTTGTGTGCACATACCCCAATAATAAAAGTATGTTTTTAAGAAGAAGAAATTCTATATTGATTCTGTGTTGGTCAAAAGATTGTCTGCGAATAGAAAAAAAGTATTTTTCTTTTACAGAGACAATGCCAGTTTTGTCCATGGGCTATGTATGGTATTGCAACTCAGCCCCATTGAAGGCAGAGCTGCCTGTAATATCAGACACAGCCCATGGAGTTGTCTGGGAAAAAAATAGACACTTTTTTTTTTTATAGTTTAAGTGATTATTGCAGGCGCTGCAATAGGGAATATCTAGGTAGAGCCCTACCGGGATCTTCCTCCTCTCATCTGACCTCTCTTTCTCCAGAATAGGCATGACAATGGGAGGACACCCACACTGACTGACAGGGGCATGAGGGGAAAGAGAAGAAAGGAGGGGAGCCTAGGGACCATGCTTATGTAATCACACAGGCTTGTAGGTTAAGGAGACAAAGGCTGCAGCCCCGTAACATAGCAAGTTTGACACTTTCTAGATTTGAATTACAAAACTGGAGGTACACAAACATATATTTACATGATTTCCTTTGTTATGTACAATTGTGTATTATTGACTTTCTCATTACCGCTATACTGAGGTTTTTTAAAAGCCAATAGTATTTTTACGTTTTTTCCGAATTAAAAAAAAAAATCTGATGCCAGATGTCTTTTTTAATAATGAAATACCATTTTCTCACATATGTCTTAGAATTTCGTTTAAATTTAATTTAATCTAGAATAGAGGACTGAGATCACAGCCATGATGCGCACATCTGCTATACTTTCTTCTTCTTCTTCTTCTTCTTCTTCTTCTTCTTCTTCTTCTTCTTCTTATTATTATTATTATTATTATTATTATTATTATTATTATTATTATACCACATGCAGTACTTTGAGATTAATTATACATTTAACTAAAGGTCCTTTTACATGGCCTGACGAGGGCCGTGTAAACGAGTACCGATCAACGAGACAGCTCATTGTTCGGCGCTCGTTTGCTCCTTTCACAAGGAGCTAGTATGGGGACGAGCGATCGTTACTCCGATTGCTCGTCCCCATAAACTTCTATCATGTCGGCAGCACGTCTCCCTATTTACACAGGGAGGTGTGCTGCCGAGAACGATAAGGGTATGTTCACACGCAGTGTTTTCAGGCGCAATTCGTGCGTTTTATGCCTCGAATTATACCTGAAAAAACTACTCCATTACGCCTACAAACATCTGCCCATTGCTTGCAATGGGATTTACGATTTTCTGTTCCCACGAGCCTTTATTTTACGCGTCGCTGTCAAAATACGGCACGTAAAATTACGGCTCATCAAAAGAAGTGCAGGACACTTCTTGGGACGTTTTTGGAGGCGTTTTTTATTGACTCCATTGAAAAACAGCTCCAAAAACGGCCATAAAAAACGCAGCGAAAAACGCGAGTTGTTAAAAAAAGTCTGAAAATCAGGAGCTGTTTTCGCCTGAAAACAGCGCCGTATTTTCAGACGTTTTTGGTCACTGCGTGTGAACATACCCTAATCGTTTCTGCATTTTCAACAATGCGATCAGCCGATGAACAAGTGTTTGCGCGTTTATTGGCTGATTGTTGCCCTGTTTACATAGGGCAATTATCGTGAACAGTTGCCCGGTAATTGGCTGGTGTAAAAGAGCCTTGACCATCAAATTCAAGATGCTTGGTACCTCTTGTTGATTTAGCTCCATTGATGTGTGTGTACATGCACCTGACATTGATTACGCTTATTGTGCTCTGAAAGACATTTGTAGTTATGCATCAAATGTAAATGCCTATCCAAAAACGTTTGGGTTTGGAGGGTGTTTCCATGGGAACTGGCATCTTTCTGTTTGTTCTGTAATTGCTTTTTTTTTCTTGGATAGCTTTCAATAACTTAAGTACCATTCATTTTGTGTGGGAGATGTGCATTTGATGATGGAAGAGTTTTTAACAATTTGATAATCAGTGTTGAACGTAAGATGCTCCGTTGGCCAGTTTACTGATTGCAGTTATTAGTATTCGCAGATGCTCAAGATCCTGCTGAACAAAACTTCTTACTTTGAAAGGATTTAAACACATTTTGTGATAACGAAAATGGATGTGTCAAGCATTTTTTGTGTATAGCGCCAAAGGCATACATACATAGAGGCAGTGCAGGGATCCTGGGAGAAAAGGGGCCAAGCTTAGGTTGACTGAATCCCTTTTTTGATGGGTGGTGAGAACATGTGTGTGGACCTACTCTCCACAGGCCGTTCAAAGTCCAGATGTGGGTAATTAACCTAAGGTTTATAGAATAGAGATGGGGTAAATAAGCACCAAGTCTTCCTGTCCCATACGATCAGGAGTGTATTCGTGTTAACCAGCAACAGAAGGGTTCCCTTTTTAATCTTTGCTATGACGCTCCCTTACCTCTATTTATGGCCCCGCAAATACACTACCGTTCAAAAGTTTAGGGTCACTTAGAAATTTCCTTATTTTTGAAAGAAAAGCACAGTTTTTTTCAATGAAGATAACATTAAATTAATCAGAAATACACTCTATACATTGTTAATGTGCTAAATGACTATTCTAGCTGCAAACGTCTGGTTTTTAATGCAATATCTACATAGGTGTATAAAGGCCCATTTCCAGCAACCATCACTCCAGTGTTCTAATGGTACATTGTGTTTGCTAACTGTGTTACAAGGCTAATGGATGATTAGAAAACACTTGAAAACCATTGTGCAATTATGTTAGCACCGCTGTAAACAGTTTTGCTGTTTAGAGGAGCTATAAAACTGACCTTCAGGAATCAAAGAAAGGGGATACTGGTTCCTTACAGTGACCTTATTCAGGTTACGGTAGTCAATGCATGGCCTAAGGCCACCATCCTTCTTCCCTACGAAGAAGAAGCCAGCACCTACTGGAGAAGTAGAGGGGCGAATGTAACCCTTGGCCAGGCATTCCTGGATATACTCTCTCATGGCTTCACGTTCGGGACAAGAGAGATTAAATATCCTACCCTTAGGGAGCTTAGCTCCTGGTACCAAATCGATAGCGCAATCGTATTCTCTATGAGGAGGTAACACTTCGGAGGCCTCCTTAGAGAAAACATCAGCGAAGTCCTGAACAAACTCAGGTAGCGTGTTCACCTCCTCAGGGGGAGAAATAGAATTAACAGAAAAACATGACGTCATGCATTCATTACCCCATTTGGTAAGATCCCCAGTATTCCAGTCAAACGTGGGATTATGCAACTGCAACCAGGGAAGGCCTAAAACCAAATCGGACGATAATCCCTGCATCACCAGTACAGAGCACTGCTCCAAATGCATGGAGCCAACAAGGAGTTCAAAAACAGGGGTATGCTGTGTAAAATAACCATTAGCAAGAGGAGTGGAGTCGATACCCACTACCGGGACAGGTTTAAGCAAATCAATCAAAGGCATAGCTAGAGACATAGCAAATTCCACAGACATGATATTAGGAGAAGACCCTGAATTCACGAAGGCACTGCCGGTAGCAGACCTACCACCAAAAGAGACCTGAAAGGGAAGCAAGATTTTATTATGTTTCATATTCACGGGAAATACCTGTGCGCCCAAGTGACCTCCACGATGATCACTTAGGCGCGGAAGTTTTCCGGCTGCTTATTCTTACGCCTAGGACAGGTGTTCACTTGATGCTTGTCATCCCCACAATAGAAGCAGAGACCATTCTTCCTGCGGAACTCTCTATGTTGTCGGGGGGACACGGAGGCCCCGAGTTGCATAGGTACCTCCGAGTCTTCCGTGGAAGAGCGATGCAACGGGACCTCGGGAGGCATCATGGGGGGAGTCAGAGGGGAAAACACAAAAACTTTCAAGTTGTCGTTCCCTGAGACGTCGGTCAAGTCATAACGCTAAAGCCATAACCTGGTCTAGGGAGTCAGAAGAGGGATAGCTAACTAGCAGGTCTTTCAGGGCGTTCAACAGACCCAACCTAAACTGGCACCTTAAGGCAGGGTCATTCCACCAAGAAGCTACGCACCACTTCCTAAAGTCAGAACAATACTCCTCAACAGGTCTCTTACCCTGACGTAAGGTCACCAGCTGACTCTCGGCAAAGGCAGTCCTGTCAGTCTCGTCATAAATGAGTCCGAGAGCAGAAAAGAAAAGATCAACGGAGGAAAGTTCAGGGGCGTCAGGAGCCAAGGAGAAGGCCCATTCTTGGGACCCTTCCTGGAGCCGGGACATAATTATACCCACCCGCTGGCTCTCAGAACCTGAGGAGTGAGGCTTTAAGCGAATGTAGAGCCTACAACTCTCCCGAAATTAGAAAAAAGTCTTCCGGTCCCCTGAGAACCGGTCAGGCAACTTGAGGTGGGGTTCAAGAGGTGAGGTGAGGGGCACTACCATGGTAGCGTCAGGCTGGTTGACCCTCTGGGCCAGGGCCTGGACCTGTAGGAAGAGACCCTGCATTTGCTGAGCCAGGGTCTCAAGGGGGTCCATAGTAGTGTGAGGGACCAGGGTAGACTAGGTATATAGGCTTGTGATTATGTTATGATGGGGTAGGGAAGCAGACAAGTGAGCCCTAATCTACCCGCCACTCAGTCCCTGCCTACTTGCAACGACCCGCCCTAGGCGACGGGGTACAACTGGGCGACGGTCCCTACGCTCAGTAAGTGCACGACAGACAAACAGACAAGGGTACAAAAAGCTAAGGGAAATGGGGCAGTTGCCCATGGCAACACCGTGAGCAACAAGAGTGGTGAACGAGCCGAGTCAAACCAGGAGTGTACGAGGTACCAAACGCTGAGCAGGAGAGTAGTGAACCAGCCGATTCAAACCAGGAGTGTACGAGGTACTAAACGCAGAGCAGGAGAGTAGTCAGTAAGCCAGGGTCGATATGAAGCAGGGTCAAATAGTTCAAGAAGCTGCAGCAGGACCAGGAAACAAAACGAGAAGAATCACAAGCAAGGAGGAACAGGAAAGGCAGGTATAAATAGACAGAGGGCGGGAGCTAGCTCCGTCTGGCCAGGCTGTGATAGGCTCTCCCACTCCTCAGCCTGCCATCCTGAGTGGTGGAAGATGGAGTCAGTCTCACAGACATAGAAGCAGGTGCAGACTGATTACCTATGGGCGTGGATACAGAAGCTGTGCCTGGCAGATCCTTTACAATGTAATTTTCAGTTGTTTTTTTTTATATAATCTATCTCTCACTGGTAAAATTAACCTAGCCTAAAAATTCTAGACTGTTCATGTCTTTGACAGTGGGCAAACTTACAAAATACTTATTTCCTTCACTGTAGATATTATGTTCAGGTCGTCTTATAATGTACTGTAGATCACTCTTTGGTTCAATACCAACCTTGTAACTGTTCCCCCTCATGTGCATGACCTCAGTGGCGGATTAAGTAGACCATGGGCCCTGGGCTGTTATCCAAACTTGGGCCCCCCTTCCTCACCGCTGCCCTGCCGCACCGTAACTATTTTTAACACTACCTTTTTGGGCAAGCATTAACAGTGTTACGATTTCCCTTGTCCCAGCGCGGTGTCCCTACATACTGACAGTATCACACTGTGCAGGGACACAACCTCCTGACAAGGGGAATTGTCTATCAGTCCTGGACTGCAGAAAGACTTTTTGTGAAATACAAGGATTTCCTATAATAAACATGTCAGGAGAGGTGACAGATTCTCTATAAATCTAGTGACTCACAGGTGACAACGTCTCAGATTCTAGTAGTTTTTTTCCTCTTTTCTTCTCCATCCGGTCCAGTGGTCATGACGACTTCTCCCGGCCATGACTCATTTCTGCAGAATTTGCTACTCAGACGTCTCCTCACTTTTCCAACATTTACACACCTATAAACAAAAATAAAGTTATTATGGTGCCACATACTGTACCCCTAAATATAATAGCACCAAACACTGCGCGCCTGAATATAATACCACACACTGTAAAACTCCACATACACACAGCCCCCTGTACATAGTGCCACATACAGCCCCTGTAGATATTACACACCCCCATAGATATTGCCATACACAGCCCCCTCTATATATCACACATCCCCCTCGTAGAGAGCGTTACACACAGCCCCTATAGATAGTGCCATACAGCCCCCCTGTAGAGAGCGCCACACAGCGCTCCCCCTCTTGTAAATAGCACCAAAAAGCCCCCCCTATAAAGAGCACCACACACATACCACTGTGGATAGCACTACACAGCCCCCCCCTTGTATATAGTGCCACACAGCGCTCCCCCTTGTATATAGTGCCACACAGCGCTCCCCCTTGTATATAGTGCCTCACAGCGCTCCCCCTTGTATATAGTGCCACACAGCGCTCCCCCTTGTATATAGTGCCTCACAGAGCTCCCCCTTGTATATAGTACCACACAGTGCTCCCCCTTGTATATAGTACCTCACAGCGCTCACTCTTGTATATAGTGCCACACAGCGCTCCCCCTTGTATATAGTGCCACAAGGTTATGTACACATTTAAAAACTTTATATTATATATATATATATATATATATATATATATATATATATATATATATATAGTATGTGTGTGTATCAGTGTGATTGATTTTATTAAAAAATATTTGTACTTTTTGAGATACGGCTGCTTTGTATCCTGTATCCGTCAGGTCAGCAGGACTGACAGGATCAGTGACACGCAGGATCCACCTCAAATCTATCACATCTAAGATTATAATTTAGCGCAGGGCCCGTTTCACTGATCCCGTCAGTCCTGCTGACCTGACGGATACAGGATACAAAGCAGCTGTATCTCAAAAAGCGAAAATATTTTTTAATAGACAATTTTGAGCGGAGCTTGCTGCTCACAGAGCATGCAGTTAGTGGGTTAGAACTGGAGGGTGAAGACATGGGTGAGCAGGATCAGGTAAGTAGCTGGGTTAATGTAGTTAGGGGCAGTAGAAAGGGGTCAAAGACAAGGAAGGCCGATCCGGTTTCTGGCATTCCAAGCAAAATTGCCAGGTTGGGTGATGATGCGAGGGTGTCAGTCTCAGAAAAGGCAGCCCTAGTGGATACTGATCTCCCTAACAGCCGGGAGAACAGCCCAGCTAGTAGTCGGCGGGATGGTAATGCAGGCAAGCCAAGACAATTGATAGTTGTAGGGGATTCTATAATCAGGAAGACGGATAGAATAATTTGTCGCCAAGACCGCCTCAACCGAATGGTTTGCTGTCTCCCTGGTGCCAGGGTTCGGCATGTGGTGGAACGGGTGGACAAATTGCTGGGAGGGGCTGGTGATGATCCAGCTGTCGTGGTCCATGTCGGTACCAACGACAGAATAAATGGTAGGTGGAGGAGCCTTAAGAATAATTTTAAAGAACTAGGCTACAAGCTGAAGGGAAGGACCTCCAAGGTTGTATTCTCAGGAATACTGCCTGTGCCATGCGCATCACAGGAAAGACAGCGGGAGCTTAGGGAGTTAAATGCATGGCTGAAGTCTTGGTGTAGAGGAGAAGGATTTGGGTTCCTAGAGCACTGGGCTGACTTTTCATTGGGGTACAAACTGTATTCTGCAGATGATTTGCACCTAAATGGAAGGGGGTCCGCTGTGCTGGGGGAGAGAATTCTAGCTGGGGTGGCGGAGTATTTAAACTAGGGCTGAGGAGGGAGGTCAATGTAGAAAAAAAAGGGGTAGCCAGGTTAGAGAGGGGTCAGACTATATTGGTGGGGGGAGAAACAGAATGTGGGGAGAGGACTAGACAACAAGATAAGGAGATCCTTTCGTTACAAAACATCAGTGTAAATAAAAAGGACCGATTAATGTCAAATCACATTTCTGATAATAAAAGTGAAAAACTGACAGGCAAGTTAAAGTGTATGTTCACAAATGCCAGAAGTCTAGCAAGCAAAATGGGGGAGCTGGAGGCCTTGATACTGGAAGAAAATATAGATATAGTTGGTGTTGCTGAAACATGGCTGGACTCTTCACATGACTGGGCTGTAAATCTACAGGGTTTTACACTTTTTCGTAAAGACAGGACAAATAGGAAAGGTGGTGGTGTATGTCTGTATGTGAGAAGTGATATGAAGGCGAGTGTGAAAGAGACAATAGTGGGTCAAGACTGTGAGGAGGTTGAAACCTTGTGGGTGGAACTAGAAAGGGAGGTAAACACTGAAAAAATTACTTTTGGTGTAATCTATAGACCCCCCAATATAACTGAGGAGATGGAAGTTCAGCTATATAAACAGATGGAGCGGGCTGCACAGGCGGGTACTGTAGTGATAATGGGAGATTTTAATTTCCGGGATATTAATTGGTGTCATGGTTCGGCTTCAACTGCAAAGGGGAGACATTTCCTCAACCTATTGCAGGAAAATTTTATGGGCCAGTTTGTGGAAGACCCGACTAGAGGTGAAGCTCTGTTGGATCTGGTCATTTCTAATAATGCAGATCTTGTTGGGAATGTCAATGTTCGTGAAAACCTCGGTAACAGTGATCATAATATAGTTACATTTTACCTATACTGTAAAAAACAAACGCAGGCTGGGAGGGCAAAAACATTTAATTTTAAGAAAGTCAATTTCCCCAGGATGAGGGCTGCAATTCAGGATATAGACTGGGAAGAACTAATGTCAAATAATGGAACAAATGATAAATGGGAGATTTTCAAATCTACTTTGAGTTATTATAGTGCAAAATTTATTCCTACAGGTAATAAGTATAAACGACTCAAATTAAACCCCACATGGCTTACACCTTCTGTGAAAGGGGCAATACATGACAAAAAAAGGGCATTTAAAAAATACAAATCTGAGGGTACAGCTGTAGCCTTTGTAAAATATAAAGAGCTTAATAAAATCTGTAAAAATGTAATAAAATTAGCAAAAATACAAAATGAAAGGCAGGTGGCCAAGGATAGTAAAACAAATCCTAAAAAATTCTTCAAGCATATAAATGCAAAAAAGCCAAGGTCTGAACATGTAGGACCCCTAGATAATGGTAATGGGGAGTTGATCACAGGGGATCAAGAGAAGGCAGAGTTACTAAATGGGTTCTTTAGCTCTGTATATACAACAGAAGAAAGAGCAGCTGATGTAGCCGGTGCCAGTGCTGTTAATATATCAGTTGATATACTGAATTGGATGAATGTAGAGATGGTCCAAGCTAAATTAAATAAAATAAATGTGCACAAGGCTCCGGGACCAGATGGGTTACACCCTAGAATTCTTAAAGAGCTTAGTTCAGTTATTTCTGTCCCCCTTTTCATAATATTCAGAGAATCTCTAGTGACTGGTATAGTGCCAAGGGACTGGCGCAGGGCAAATGTGGTGCCTATTTTCAAAAAGGGCTCTAGGTCTTCCCCGGGTAATTATAGACCAGTAAGCTTAACATCCATCGTGGGGAAAATGTTTGAGGGGCTATTGAGGGACTATATACAGGATTATGTGACAATAAATAGCATTATAAGTGACAGCCAGCACGGTTTTACTAAGGACAGAAGTTGTCAAACTAACCTAATCTGTTTTTATGAAGAGGTGAGCAGAAGTCTAGACAGAGGGGCCGCTGTGGATTTAGTGTTTTTGGACTTTGCAAAGGCATTTGACACTGTCCCCCATAGACGCCTAATGGGTAAATTAAGGACTATAGGTTTAGAAAATATAGTTTGTAATTGGATTGAGAATTGGCTCAAGGACCGTATCCAGAGGGTTGTGGTCAATGATTCCTTCTCTGAATGGTCCCCGGTTATAAGTGGTGTACCCCAGGGTTCAGTGCTGGGACCACTATTATTCAACTTATTTATTAATGATATAGAGGAAGGGATTAATAGCACTATTTCTATTTTTGCAGATGACACCAAGCTATGTAATATAGTTCAGACTATGGAAGATGTTCATGAATTACAGGCAGATTTAAACAAACTAAGTGTTTGGGCGTCCACTTGGCAAATGAAGTTTAATGTAGATAAATGTAAAGTTATGCATCTTGGTACCAACAACCTGCATGCATCATATGTCCTAGGGGGCGCTACACTGGCGGATTCACTTGTTGAGAAGGATCTGGGTGTACTTGTAAATCATAAACTCAATAACAGCATGCAGTGTCAATCAGCTGCTTCAAAGGCCAGCAGGATATTGTCGTGTATTAAAAGAGGCATGGACTCGCGGGACAGGGATGTAATAATGCCACTTTACAAAGCATTAGTGAGGCCTCATCTAGAATATGCAGTTCAGTTCTGGGCTCCAGTTCATAGAAAGGATGCCCTGGAGTTGGAAAAAATACAAAGAAGAGCAACGAAGCTAATAAGGGGCATGGAGAATTTAAGTTATGAGGAAAGATTGAAAGAATTAAACCTATTTAGCCTTGAAAAAAGACGACTAAGGGGGGACATGATTAACTTATATAAATATATTAATGGCACATACAAAAAATATGGTGAAATCCTGTTCCTTGTAAAACCCCCTCAAAAAACAAGGGGGCACTCCCTCCGTCTGGAGAAAAAAAGGTTCAAGCTGCAGAGGCGACAAGGCTTCTTTACAGTGAGAACTGTGAATTTATGGAATAGCCTACCGCAGGAGCTGGTCACAGCAGGGACAGTAGATGGCTTTAAAAAAGGGTTAGATAATTTCCTAGAACAAAAAAATATTAGCTCCTATGTGTAGAAATTTTTCCTTCCCTTTTCCCTTCCCTTGGTTGAACTTGATGGACATGTGTCTTTTTTCAGCCGTACTAACTATGTAACTATGTAATAAAACGTAATTACAAAGTTGCACCAAACACACATTTTTATTAAAAAAAAATGAAACCGACGTAATTTTTGAGACGTTTTTTCCGTAGACAATGCAGGTTTCGTTTTTATACACACCTTTTTTGCTATTTTAGAATTTTTATTCATAAAGTTTGAAAATAATAGTAAAAAAATAAGCTTTTTTACGTTTCAGCTATTTTTTTTGGTAATAACATAGTTTTACGCTAAAATAGACCTTTTATTTATGATCGTCATTGTCTACCGTAAATTTTAATATATTACATGTCTATATTAGGGTAATTGGGTCAGCGCTAGCGTTACAACAATGATTGGCGGGGGGAACGTTTTTTTTTTGGGATGGGTATTTTATGTGTATTTATTATTTAATTTTTTTTTGCACTTTACTTTACTATTTTTTTATTACTATGGTCTGTCCCCCAAAGGTCAAAAAAGACCTTTGGGGAACTTTATATATATTTTTTCTTTCTTTTACACCATGTTTTTTCACTGTAACTGGGACTGCACAGCAGCCCCAGTTACAGGGGAAATCAGCCCTCTCATAGTGACGATTGTCACTAATAGGGCTGTGCTGGGTCTAGTAAGACCCAGCAACAGTCTGCCACTAACGGCACCTGGCAACCATGTGACCAGTCACATGATCACCGGGTGGAAAAGAGACAGCGCCGCTGCTGCTGTCTCTATTCCTTTACACAGCGTTCATTGAGCGCTGTGTAAAAAGACATCAGAGAAGACAGAAGCAGTGAAAGCTGCTTCTATCTTCTCCTCAGGGTCCCCGGCAGTCACTGACTGCCGGAGACCCGACATTCAGCTGCCCAATCGCACGGGCAGCAAGTTAAAACCCGAGCCGTAGAAAGTCTATGGCTCGCGTTTTAAGGACCCGTCCCTGACCGCTGGCCGTAAAAATACAGCCAGCGGTCGGGAACCAGTTGGGCAGGATAAGTCAACTAACCTAAGCGCCGGTGACCGACCGACCGCCCGGCTCTTCTCTTGCAGCTTTGGAGTAACAGAACAGCTGTCCGTCGCTGTTCTGTTACTCAATGGCGGCGCTCGCACTGTCAGGGAGACGTCTCCTACCCCTGGATCCCGGCCAATTCCCTGCTCCTCCCCATCTTCGGCAGTTAGCAGCGCTAGCGCGCTGAATAGGTTTACAGGACGATGTGCGGTTCGGGCTGCCATGGGCCCCCTGGGAGCCTCGGGCCCCGGGCGGCCGCCCGAATCGCCCATATGATAATCCGCCACTGCATGACCTCATTATTTCCCTTGGGAAGAGTTCCTGCAATGTGTCTCTACAACGGGTAATTGAAAATTTTGGTAGCATTGTGTTGAAAATATTTCTGAACTATTCATTCCTATAGTTGCAAATTTGTGTGTGACTGAAAAGTTAGCTCCAAATCTTTTATGTCAAATAACAGCAAGCCCCCAATGAGTCCTAAAGGAAGTTCTTTCTCATACATGCACTTTGTGAGTAGTAATTAAAAAAAAATGGTCATGCAAAATTCCAATTGAAAACTATTTATTAAAAACCTAGTGTCAAGTCTAAGTAATACCTAGAGTTGGGAATTGCCCAGCACATAGCATTACTGGTGTTAACAAATGAAGAGAAGACTAAATGAATGCAAAGGACACACAGTGATTGCCAGCACTGAAAAAGATAATAATATAAAAATATATTGCCATAGTTGGCAGGCTTTTCAAAATAGTTCCAGAGACAACTTGCTACTAAACAAATGGCATGCAGTCCAAAAAATACAGTCCATTGTTCTCTATAGACTGCCATCCTGTTTTTACTAAACTTGATTATGTTGGTATTTAATAAATATTCATTCTGGAAAACTGTAGAATAAGTCTAGATAATAATATGCAAAAAGCACTGAGAATTCAGACAATCTTTTCCAGGAACATATCTATGTTGTTATTATGAAAACATGCTTGGACTTCACGCTAAGCTTGAATATTTTTATTACCACATCCAGTTTTCAAATGTGTGCAAGATTATAAAATCTTAGTATCAGAGTATTAAAGGGAACCTGTCACATTGAAAATATAATCTGATCTGCAGGCAGCATGTTATAAAACAGGAGGAGCTGAGCAAATTTATATACACTATATGGACCAAAGTATTGGGACAAACCTCTTAATCCTTAAATTCAGGTGTTTTATTCAGCATACCTCCCAACCATCCCGGATTCAGCGGCATTGTCCTGGATTCGGTGTCCCTGGTGGCCGGTGGTAGGTCCCGCTGTCAATTGTATCTGCATCCTCAGGACACACATACAGTTGAATCCAATACTGAAGCAAGTAACCGTCAGCTCCCTGCTTCAGCATTCACTGTCCAATCGTGGAGGACTACCAAGGCACATCGCTGGCCGGTGACTTCGGGTATTCAACTATGGCGTTCCCGACCAGAGCAATGCAAGCTCTCTGGCGGAGGACTCCTGTCATGGGAAAGCCCTTGACGTCACTGTCCATATATGGAGAGTGACGTCAGTGCCTCCTCTAGGAGTAGAATCCCCGGGCAGAGCATTGGTGACGCTCTGACTGGGGATTCCGGCATCTAAAAGCCCCTAACATCATTGTCCATATATGGACAGTGACGTCAGGGGCTATTCCTGGAGCGGAATCCCTCAGCCAGAGTGTTGCCGATGCTCTGGCTGGAGATTCCATTGCTAGAGGGAGCCCCTGATGTCACTATCCATATATGGACTGTGAGGTCAGGGGCTACTCTTGAAGCAGAATCCCTGCCCAGTTATATACTGCATGGGGCATCTATGGGGCATTATACTATATCGGGCAGCAATGAGGGCATTATACTGTATGGGGTAGCTATGGGGCATTATACTGTATGGGGGAATTTGTGTGGGTGTATCTGCGTAGGCATTATACAGTATGGTAGCAGCTATGGGGGCATTATACTGTTTGGGGGCATCTACACTACCATTCAAAAGTTTGGGGTCACCCAGACAATTTTGTGTTTTCCATGAAAACTCACACTTATATTTATCAAATGAGTTGCAAAATGACTAGAAAATATAGTCAAGACATTGGCAAGGTTAGAAATAATGATTTTTATTTGAAATAATAATTTTCTCCTTCAAACTTTGCTTTCGTCAAAGAATGCTCCATTTGCAGCAATTACAGCATTGCAGACCTTTGGCATTCTAGCTGTTAATTTGCTGAGGTAATCGGGAGAAATTTCACCCCATGCTTCCAGAAGGCCCTGCCACAAGTTGGATTGGATTGATGGGCACTTCTTGCGTACCATACGGTCAAGCTGCTCCCACAACAGCTCTATGGGGTTGAGATCTGGTGACTGCACTGGCCACTCCATTACAGATAGAATACCAGCTGCCTGCTTCTTCCCTAAATAGTTCTTGCATAATTTGGAGGTGTGCTTTGGTTCATTGTCCTGTTGTAGGTTGAAATTGGCTCCAATCAAGCGCTGTCCACAGGGTATGGCATGGCGTTGCAAAATGGAGCGATAGCCTTCCTTATTCAAAATCCTTTTTACCTTGTACAAATCTCCCATTTTACCAGCACCAAAGCTACCCCAGACCATCACATTACCTCCACCATGCTTGACAGATAGCATCAGGCACTCTTCCAGCATGTTTTCAGTTGTTCTGTGTCTCACAAATGTTCTTCTGTGTGATCCAAACACCTCAAACTTTGATTCGTCTATCCATAACACTTTTTTCCAATCTTCCTCTGTCCAATGTCTGTGTGCTTTTGCCCATATTAATCTTTTCCTTTTATTAGCCAGTCCCAGATATGGCTTTTTCTTTGCCACTCTGCCCTGAAGGCCAGCATCCTGGAGTCGCCTCTTCACTGTAGACGTTGACACTGGTGTTTTGCGGGTACTATTTAATGAAGCTGCCAGTTAAGGACCTGTGAGGCGTCTATTTCTGAAACTAGAGACTCTAATGTACTTGTCTTGTTGCTCAGTTGTGCAGCGGGGCCTCCCACTTCTCTTTCTACTCTGGTTAGAGTAGATGTCAGGTGGTATTTTTATTCCTTCCACCAAAGGTTTTTTATAGCATAAATACTCTATTTAGAATTAGTAAAGAATCACTGGAATAATGATAGAGCTTTATAAAATATAACTTTTACTTCATATTGTTTAAAATAATGTGCAAAACATACACACAGGACAAATTTCAAGGCTAAAAATGTGCTCTCTTTTGTGAGAGAAAAACTGACATTCTGTACGATTTGTGCAGAGTAAATGCAAAGCTCCAAATATTACTGCATAAAGGAGGAGGTTTTTTCAAAGGTATATTTTGGGGTAAGATGGACACACTATAGAATGGGTAGGGGGGTGGATTACCCCAAAATATACCTTTGAAAAAACCTCCTCCTTTATGCAGTAATAATTGGAACTTTGCATTTACTCTGCACAAATCGTACAGAATGTCAGTTTTTCTCTCACAAAAGAGAGCACATTTTTAGCCTTGAAATTTGTCCTGTGTGTATGTTTTGCACATTATTTTAAACAATATGAAGTAAAAGTTATATTTTATAAAGCTCTACTCTGGTTAGAGCCTGTGTGTGCTGTCCTCTGAAGGGAGTAGTACACACCGTTGTAGGAAATCTTCAGTTTCTTGGTAATTTCTCGCATGGAATAGCCTTAATTTCTAAGAACAAGAATAGACTGTCGAGTTTCACATCAAAGCTCTCTTTTTCTAGCCATTTTGAGTTTAATCGAACCCACAAATGTAATGCTCCAGATTCTCAACTAGCTCAAAGGAAGGTCAGTTTTATAGCTCCTCTAAACAGCAAAACTGTTTACAGCGGTGCTAACATAATTGCACAAGGATTTCCAAGTATTTTCTAATCATCCATTAGCCTTCTAACAAAGTTAGCAAACACAATGTACCATTAGAACACTGGAGGGATGGTTGCTGGAAATGGGCCTTTATACACCTATGTAGATATTGCATTAAAAACCAGACGTTTGCAGCTAGAATAGTCATTTAGCACATTAACAATGTGTATGGGTGGGAATTGGGTGGGGTTAGAGGTGTGGCTTAAAATGAAAAAAAAAATCATTGCTTGTCCCTCTTTGCAATTCTTGAAAGTTGGTAGGTATGCATTCAGTCCAATTGCCACAGGATTATAAAATCAAGTACCTAGCCATGTAGTCTTTCTTTACAAACATTTGTGATAGAATAGGTCATCCTAAACAACTTACTGAATTCGAGTGTGGTACAGTAATTTCTTCCCTTCTAGATATTCCACGATCAACTGTGAGGGGTATTACTGAAAAATGGAAGCATTTACGAACCATAGCAACTCAGCCATGAAGTGGCAGAACACTTAAAGTTACAGAGTGGGGTAGCTGAGTGCTAAAGCGCACAGTGCATAAAATTAATCAACACGCTGCTAACTCAATCTGCAGAGTTCCAAACCCTCTCTGCCATTAACATTTGCAGAAAAACTGTGCTCCCGGGAGCTTCATATGGCAGTCTCATGGATGAGTCTAGGTTTGGCGAATGCCAGGAGAACATTACCTACCTGAATGCTATGCGGTTTGTTTTCAGGAGTGGGCCTAGGCCCAGGGGCGTAACTAGGAAAGACTGGGCCCCATAGCAAACTTTTGACTGGGGCCCCCCCTCCCCTGGGTGTCACACAACCCCCCCCCTTGTAGATAGTGCCTTTTTTACAGCCCCCCCCTGTAGATAACGCCATACAGCCCCCCCTCTGTAGATAGCGCCATACATCCCCCTGTAGAGAACGCCATACAGCCCCCCCTCTGTAGATAGCGCCATACAGTCCCCCTGTAGATAGTGCCATACAGCCCCCCTGTAGATAGCGCCATACAGCCCCCCTGTAGATAACGCCATACAGCCCCCCTGTAGATAACGCCATACAGCCCCCCTGCAGAGAACGCCATACAGCCCCCCCTGTAGAGAACGCCATACAGCCCCCCCTGTAGGGAACGCCATACAGCCCCCCCTGTAGAGAACGCCATACAGCCCCCCCCTGTAGGGAACGCCATACAGCTCCCCCCTGTAGGGAACGCCATACAGCTCCCCCCCTGTAGGGAACGCCATACAGCCACCCCCCCTGTAGGGAACGCCATACAGCGTCCCCCCCTGTAAGGAACGCCATACAGCGTCCCCCCTCCCAAAAAAATGCGACCTACAGTGTGTCCTACAAAATACATGTATCCCCTCTCCACAGGATCTCCACAGGATAGGGGATACATGTCTTTTGCTCTATTTTGCGCCTTCAGGACCAGACACCGTTTAGCCCTTTTAAGCACGTGTTAGTTAAATGGCTATAACTTTTTTATTTGTTGGGCTAACGACGTGATTTTTGCAACGTTTTTTCCGTAGATAATGCAGGTTTCATTTTTTATAGTTTTTATACACACCTTTTTTGCTATTTTAGAATTTTTATTCATAAAGTTTGAAAATAATAGTAAAAAAATAAGCTTTTTTACATTTCAGCTATTTTTTTTTTGGGTAATAACATAGTTTTACCCTAAAATAGACCTTTTATTTGTGACCGTCATTGTCTACCGTAAATTTTAATATATTACATGTCTGTATTAGGGTAATTAGGCCAGCGCTAGCGTTACAACAATGATTGGCGAGGGGGAACGTTTTTTTTTTTGGGGTGGGTATTTTATGTGTATTTATTATTTAAATTTTTTTTGCACTTTACTTTATTATTTTTTTATTACTATGGTCTGTCCCCCAAAGGTCAAAAAAGACCTTTGGGGAACTTTATATATATTTTTTCTTTCTTTTACACCATGTTTTTCCACTGTAACTGGGGCTGCACAGCAGCCCCAGTTACAGGGGAAATCAGCCCTCTCATAGTGACGATTGTCACTAATAGGGCTGTGCTGGGTCTAGTAAGACCCAGCAGCAGTCTGCCACTAACGGCACCCGGCGATCATGTGACCAGTCACATGATCACCGGGAGGAATAGAGACAGCGGCGCGGCCGCTGCCTCTATTCCTATACACAGCGCACATTCAGCGCTGTGTACAAGTGATCAGAGAAGACAGAAACAGCGAAAGCTGCTTCTATCCTCTCCTCAGGGTCCCCGGCAGTCACTGACAGCCGGAGACCCGACATTCAGCTGCCCGATCGCGCGGGCAGCAAGTTAAAACCCGAGCCGTATAAAGTCTATGGCTCGGGTTTTAAGGACCTTGACCGCTGGTCGTAAAAATACAGCCAGCGGTCGGGAACCAGTAAATGGCAGAGCGGGGAGATACCTCCCTGCTCTGCCGTAGTGTTCAGTGGCGTCCCGCTGTAGCAGCCATAGCGGCTGCTAGCGGAGCCTCCGCCCATGGTGGGGGCCCGTGCCGGCGGGCGACACGGGCCCCCTCATGCCGCGGGCCCCGTAGCAGCCACTACTGCTGCTACGGCGGTAGTTACGCCACTGCCTAGGCCCCTATGTTCCAGTGAAGGTAAATCTTAATGCTTCAGTATACCAAGACATTATGGACAATTGCAGCATCTAACTTTGTGTGAACAGTTTGGGGAAGGCAAAGACCATAAAAACATGGTTGGGTGAGTTTGGGGTTGAAGAACTTGACTGGCCCACACAGAGCCCCGACCTCAACACCATCATACACCTTTGGAACGAACTAGAACAGAGATTGTGAGTCAGGCCCTCTTGTCCAATATCAGTTTTTGACCTCACAAATGCACTTTTCAATGAATGGGCAGTAATTCCCACAGACACTGTAAAGGATCTGCCAGGCACAGCTTCTGTGTCAACGAACATAGGTAATCAGTCTGCACCTGCTTCTATGTCTGTGAGACTGACTCCATCTTCCACCACTCAGGATGGCAGGCTTAGGAGTGGGAGAGCCTATCACAGCCGGGCCAGACGGAGCTAGCTCCCGCCCTCTGTCTATTTATACCTGCCTTTCCTGTTCCTCCTTGCTTGTGATTCTTCTCGTTTGGTTTCCTGGCCCTGCTGCAGCTTCTGAACTATTTGACCCTGCTTCATACTGACCCTGGCTTACTGACTACTCTCCTGCTCTGCGTTTGGTACCTCGTACACTCCTGGTTTGACTCGGCTTGTTCACTACTCTCCTGCTCTGCGTTTGGTACCTCGTACACTCCTGGTTTGACTCGGCTCGTTCACCACTCTTGTTGCTCACGGTGTTGCCGTGGGCAACTGCCCCATTTCCCTTAGCTTTGTGTACCCTTGTCTGTTTGTCTGTCGTGCACTTACAGAGCGTAGGGACCGTCGCCCAGTTGTACCCCGTCGCCTAGGGCGGGTCGTTGCAAGTAGGCAGGGACTGAGTGGTGGGTAGATTAGGGCTCACTTGTCTGTTTCCCTACCCCCATCATTACATAATTACAAGCCCATATACCTAGGCTACCCTGGTCCCTCACACTACTATGGCCCCCCTTGAGACCCTGGCTCAGCAAATGCAGGGTCTCTCCCTACAGGTCCAGGCCCTGGCCCAGAGGGTCAACCAGCCTGACGCTACCATGGTAGTGCCCCTAACCTCACCTCTTGAACCCCACCTCAAGTTGCCTGACCGGTTCTCAGGGGACCGGAAGACTTTTCTCTCCTTTCGGGAGAGTTGTAGGCTCTATTTTCGCTTAAAGCCTCACTCCTCAGGTTCTGAGAGCCAACGGGTGGGTATAATTATGTACCGGCTCCAGGAAGGGCCCCAAGAATGGGCCTTCTCCTTGGCTCCTGACGCCCCTGAGCTTTCCTCCGTTGATCTTTTCTTTTCTGCTCTCGGACTCATTTATGACGAGACTGACAGGACTGCCTTTGCCGAGAGTCAGCTGGTGACCTTACGTCAGGGTAAGAGACCTGTTGAGGAGTATTGTTCTGACTTTAGGAAGTGGTGCGTAGCTTCTCGGTGGAATGACCCTGCCTTAAGGTGCCAGTTTAGGTTGGGTCTGTCGAACGCCCTGAAAGACCTGCTAGTTAGCTATCCCTCTTCTGACTCCCTAGAGCAGGTTATGGCTTTAGCGGTACGACTTGACCGACGTCTCAGGGAACGACAACTTGAACGTTTTTGTGTTTTCCCCTCTGACTCCCCCATGATGCCTCCCGAGGTCCCGTTGCTTCGCTCTTCCACGGAAGACTTGGAGGTACCTATGCAACTCGGGGCCTCCGTGTCCCCCCGACAACGTAGAGAGTTCCGCAGGAAGAATGGTCTCTGCTTCTATTGTGGGGATGACAAGCATCAAGTGAACACCTGTCCTAGGCGTAAGAATAAGCAGCCGGAAAAATTCCGTGCCTAAGTGATCATCGGGGAGGTCACTTGGGCGCACAGGTATTTCCCGTAAATATGAAACGTAATAAAATCTTGCTTCCCTTTCAGGTCTCTTTTGGTGGTAGGTCTGCTACCGGCAGTGCCTTCGTGGATTCAGGGTCTTCTGCTAATATCATGTCTGTGGAATTTGCTATGTCTCTAGCTATGCCTTTGATTGATTTGCCTAAACCTGTCCCGGTAGTGGGTATCGACTCCACTCCTCTTGCTAATAGTTATTTTACTTAGCATACCCCTGTTTTTGAACTCCTTGTTGGCTCCATGCATTTGGAGCAGTGCTCTGTACTGTTGATGCAGGGATTATCGTCCGATTTGGTTTTGGGCCTTCCCTGGTTGCAGTTGCATAATCCCACGTTTGACTGGAATACTGGGGAACTTACCAAATGGGGTAATGAATGCTTGACGTCATGTTTTTCTGTTAATTCTATTTCTCCCCCTGAGGAGGTGAACACGCTACCTGAGTTTGTTCACGACTTCGCTGATGTTTTCTCTAAGGAGGCCTCCGAAGTGTTACCTCCTCATAGAGAATACGATTGCGCTATCGATTTGGTACCAGGAGCTAAGCTCCCTAAGGGTAGGATATTTAATCTCTCTTGTCCCGAACGTGAAGCCATGAGAGAGTATATCCAGGAATGCCTGGCCAAGGGTTACATTCGCCCCTCTACTTCTCCGGTAGGTGCTGGCTTCTTCTTCGTAGGGAAGAAGGATGGTGGTCTTAGGCCATGCATTGACTACCGTAACTTGAATAAGCTCACTGTAAGGAACCAGTATCCCCTTCCTTTGATTCCTGATCTCTTTAATCAGGTTCAGGGGGCCCAATGGTTCTCTAAGTTTGATCTACGGGGGGCGTATAACCTTATCCGCATCAAAGAGTGGGATGAGTGGAAGACTGCGTTTAACACGCCCGAAGGTCATTTCGAATACCTCGTCATGCCCTTTGGGTTGTGTAATGCTCCCGCGGTCTTCCACAATTTCATAAATGAGATTTTAAGAGATTACCTGGGGGTATTTCTTGTAGTGTACCTTGATGACATACTTGTGTTTTCCAAGGACTGGTCCTCCCACATTGAGCATGTCAGGAAGGTGCTCCAGGTCCTTCGGGAAAACAAACTGTTTGCGAAGACCGAAAAATGTGTGTTTGGGGTGCAGGAGATACCATTTTCTGGTCAAATCCTCACTCCTCATGAATTCCGCATGGACCACGCCAAGGTCCAGGCTGTGGCGGAATGGGTCCAACCTGCCTCCCTGAAGGCGTTACAGTGTTACAGTGTTTCTTGGGGTTCGCTAATTATTACAGGAGATTTATTGCTAACTTCTCAGTCATCGCTAAGCCTCTTACGGACCTCACTCTCATGACCTGCCTAAGTAGAGTCATGTGTTAATGAACCTTCACTTATCCCTTCTTTTCCCTCCACCCCCACCTTTGAGAAAAGACACGTGACACCGAGGTTGGATGTGAAATGGCCACAGCAGCCGTTTATTAATTTCACAGTTTATAAAATGCAATTTAAATCCGAAACATTCAGAATAACTAATTAGGAATCCAACCGGAGAATTCCTCCTAATAATTCACATGACCCAACATGGGTCAGAATTATAAATAACAATTTAACGTTAACATTAATCCGAGCAGGGGAAGTCCTTGAAGCCATTTTAGATATTCCTTTTAAACACTCGAGTTAGCCATCTGCAACACCACCAAGACCTTACCTCCAGCCGTAAACCAGCTCGGAGGCACCGCTCACCTCTGCAGATGGCTCCAACCACCAGAAGACCACTTCAAAGGGATAACACCCGATGAAGTCTTCAACCATGTACCCTTTTTGGGGGACGCATACCCCCGATGCGACCCCCCCACCAATTTGTACTGACCGACCTTAAGGACTCCCCCCGCCAGCTGCTATGACACCTGGACCTGCTCCGAATGAAAATAAAAACAACATGTTAGATAAGCACACAGTAAAACAAACCAATCATAGACAGACTCACATAAAGACCACCAGGGACAAACAAACAAAGGGCGGGAGGGTGGGAGCTTATGACAATTCCGTGTTACTCCTCCCGCTGCTTCCGGCTCACTGCCGAAAACAGCGGGAAGCCTGGTAACGTACCCTAGCTCCTCCCTGCTTCTCAACTACCTCCCCCTACCCCTCCTTCTAGTTAACCCTATCCCTACTATGTCCTGTCATGGAGGCTTCCCTCTGAAGCCCTGCAGGCTGCGTCCAGCCTCTTCTTGACCTGCCTAAGTAGAGTCATGTATTAATGAACCTTCACTTAGCCCTTCTTTTCCCTCCACCCCCACCTTTGAGAAAAGACACGTGACACCGAGGTTGGATGTGAAATGGCCACAGCAGCCGTTTATTAATTTCACAGAAACATTCGGATAACTAATTAGGAATCCAACCGGAGAATTCCTCCTAATAATTCACATGACCCAACATGGGTCAGAATTATAAATAACAATTTAACGTTAACATTAATCCGAGCAGGGGAAGTCCTTGAAGCCATTTTAGATATTCCTCTTAAACACTCGAGTTAGCCATCTGCAACACCACCAAGACCTTACCTCCAGCCGTAAACCAGCTCGGAGGCACCGCTCACCTCTGCAGATGGCTCCAACCACCAGAAGACCACTTCAAAGGGATAACACCCGATGAAGTCTTCAACCATGTACCTTTTTTGGGGGACGCATACCCCCGATGCGACCCCCCCACCAATTTGTACTGACCGACCTCAAGGACTCCCCCCGCCACAGCGAAACAGGCCTTGACCACCTTAAGCCTGTGAGTCTCGCCACACCACCACCGCCCTTTCAATTCCCTCTGCTATTGCCAGACTCCACAGATCAATCCCAACCTCGGTCAAATGAACCCCATCACTCCTCCAGTAGTTCCCCACTCCTGACTCCAAATCCCTGTGCCGCACACAAATGCCCCCATTTTTGGCTACAAAACGGGACACAGCACGATTAACTTTTATACGAGCCTTATTGACTCTTTCCACTGACCTAGCCAGCCGCCAATGCTTCCTCGGAACAATGTCCGACCACACTATAACTAACCCGGGATAGGAAACCCACAAACACAACATATCGTGTTTGATATCCTGCACTAACTCACGAAAAGGGCGGACCCCCAAATCATTCCCACCCACGTGCAACACCAAGACTTCAGGCACCCTATCCAGCCGGGCGTATGTCTGGAATTCCGCTAACACCCTGCTCCACAACATACCTCTAAATCCCAGCCAATGCAAAACCGCATCCTGCCGCGGAATGCGCAACTGGCGACCGTCCGGGCGGACGTCCGCCCTCAAAGCCCCCCAATGAACGTAAGAGTGGCCCAACAACCACACAAGACACGGAGGCTGATCTGAAACGGAAAAGAAAGTTAGATACCAGCACACAAACGTTTTTTAAACGCTAACAACATGACTCATAACAAGTGGGGGCGCACGTAGGACCTAAATCTGTTGGACTCCCAACGACCGATGCGCCGCACCCCCTCATCATCCAACCCCCTGCGCCCTGCTTCTGTTGCTGCGCCAATCCTGAAGGAATGAGATGAATACGGACCCGCCGCGACACCGGCCGCCGCCAAGCATTTTTTAAATACAGCTCCAAATTGAAATCTGGACAAAAATGACCCATCCTCGTGACATAGCAATGGCAACTCGGGATTTACCTTTGCCAACGAAAACCCCGCCTCCCAGGCGTCCCCCAACCAGTACAAAAGTGCCACCAACCTGTCTCTATCCATGGTGACGTCACCCAACTTTCTTACCCATTCCTCCCACTGCCTCCAACAAGCAGAATAAGCACTCCACGTTGTGCGCGCCAAAGACCTTTCCACCAATCGTTCTACGGGACCGAGACCAGATCCCAGAGATGTTCCGGACAAGCCAAACCGAGACGGTCCGCTCCCGGTGCCAATTGCCGAAACCGGTCCCACTGTGAGCGAGAAAGAGCATCAGCGATACAATTCCGTACCCCCGGCACATGCACCGCCACCACCCACGCGTTCAACGACAAGCACACCAACACTAAATGGCGCAACAACTGAACCACCGGAGGAGAGGATGCAGTGATGTTATTAATGGCCAGTACCACCCCCATGTTGTCGCAGTAAAAACGAACCTTCTTATCCCTGAGCCTGTCCCCCCAAATGGTCCCCCCATGCAAGTAGGCCGACTTAAGATTCCTCCGCGTAACCGGGACCTCATAAGGAGGCGGAGGAATAATAAAACCAACACAAAACCCTTCAAAAATTAACTTGGCCGCCGCTCATACTCATCCGGATACTCACTTAGATAAGGGGCCATCCTTTCCACCCTCACCGGTGACAACCCCTTGACTAGCAGAGGAGGGCTGGTTCCCTGACCTCTTCTTCCGCATACATTTCGCAGCCCCGTGGGATGCACCGTTACACTCTGAACACACGTGCTTGAACTTGCACAAGGTCCCGAACTTACACTGGCCATCGTTGAATTGCCAGCAGAATCCCAACTTTGCCCCGGCACCTTGCCCGGTCTGACCTCGACTGGCCTCCCTGGCCGACGCTCCCGGGAAAGGACTGCCTAACCGGAGCCGTAACCCTTAACCAAAGAGCAATATCCTTCTGGTCCCACCGAATCGCCGGCCGAACCGCTTTTCGCTGACGGAATTGCTCGTCGTATCTTAGCTACGCCTGCCCCCCGTACGCCCTATGGGCCTCCCCAATGGCAACAAAATAGCAATACAACGCCGAACAATTTTCCCGCGCCTTTTCCCCTATCACACTGGCTAATATGGCAAACTCCTGTGACCAATTGACGAACGTCTGCGGGATAAGCCTATACCGCCGACGTTCCTCCTCATCCTTCTTACTCTCGTCCCGCTTGCTCTTATCCAAATTGAATTTAGCAAGCGGCAGGAGAGAAAAAATCTCGACATATTCGTCCTTCCAGATCCGCTCACGCACCTACTGCTTTAAATGCGCCCCCAACGGACCTTCGAAGCAAACATACACCTCCCCACGAGCGCGATCATCAATACGCACCCTATCGCCATCTTTTTGGGCCTCGGTCTGTACTGACACCGCGACCGCCTCCTTAGCCGCCATCCCGGGACGCGCCTGTAGCGATCCAACTTCCCGGGGACCTTCCCAAACTACCGCCGGGGACACCTCCGTAACTACTGGAGCCGCTGCCCTATCTAGACGCCTGACCAGCTCCCGCAAGCAACCCACTAAATCTGCTAGACCCGCGCCGTCGCGCCCGACCGCGCCGCTACCGGCAGCCGATGCTACGCTTGCTGCCCCCCCACCGACACCCGACATAAAAATCGCTTTATATGGCAAAGACGGAGTTATGCACTCACCGGGCTGCACAGGTGCTGTGTTCCCGTCAGCCGGACCATCCTGACCTCGCCGATAAACGTCCAGTTCGCCTTCTTCCAGCTCCTCTCTCGCAGACGACTGGCCATCCCACCGACATCTCCTACACGGGGACGACGACGCGCTGACAGATGGGCCGGCAACCTACCGCCCGACCCCTGGGACCCAGACTTCCGACCGGACCTGTTGCCTCGTTGTCGCTGCAGCTCTAGGCGTCCGTCTTGACGATCCCGATGAAGCCTGCCCCCTGGCCGGAACATCACCAGGCGGGGTGGCCGTAGATTGTCCTCCAACTCTTGCATCCGATGGGGGAGGGGTGACAGGGAGCCCGGCCTGCGACTCCCTGTTTACCGCCGGACCTCGTCGCGGCTGGGGATTCCTGCCAGGACGCAGGGCCTGGGAAGAGGCGGCCCTCCCAGCTGCCTGGCCTGCAGCGTCCTTTGTAGGGCTCCCCCTGCGACGCCGTGTCCGCGGGACCACCTCAGGAGGGCGGGACCGCTGGGAGCGACGGGGAGACCCGGCCTGAGCCACCGTCGCCCCTGGAGACGCTCTCTGCCTTCTTTGAGCAGGAGCGGGTGTTGCCGACTCCCCCCCGCCGCCATACTACTACTAGGGAGGGGGCCGGGGGAGGGGAGCTTGTCCCCTTGAGCAACAGACCTCGGGTGCCGGGCCTGACGTGGCGATGCTTCGGCCCCCGGGAGCCTGGTAAGTGCCGCCACAGTCTCCTCCAACCAGCCGGGACCGTGGTGAACAGCTGCAGCACGCAGCCGCTCGAGTATGTCGGCCTCCGACATGACAGGGCACAGAGCGGGACAACGGAGGGAGCTTATGACAATTCCATGTTACTCCTCCCGCTGCTTCCGGCTCACTGACGAAAACAGCGGGAAGCCTGGTAACGTACCCTAGCTCCTCTCTGCTTCTCAACTACCTCCCCCTACCCCTCCTTCTAGTTAACCCTATCCCTACTATGTCCTGTCATGGAGGCTTCCCTCTGAAGCCCTGCAGGCTGCGTCCAGCCTCTTCTAAGGTGCTGATCTCCTCCACTTGCTTCCTGAGGCTGTCCAGGCTTTTGAGGTCCTTAAGAAGTGCTTTATCTCGGCCCCGGTGCTGGTTCAGCCCAACCAAATGGAGCCATTTATCGTGGAGGTTGACGCATCCGAGGTGGGAGTGGGGGCTGTCTTGTCCCAGGGTACCAGGTCCCTCACCCATCTCCGTCCCTGTGCCTACTTCTCCAGGAAGTTTTCGCCCACTGAGAGTAACTATGATATTGGCAACCGCGAACTCTTAGCCATTAAATGGGCATTTGAGGAGTGGCGCCACTTCCTGGAGGGGGCTAGGCACCAGGTAACGGTCCTTACCGACCACAAGAATCTGGTTTTCCTAGAATCTGCCCAGAGGCTAAACCCGAGACAAGCTCGATGGGCGTTATTTTTTACCAGATTCAACTTTTTGGTTACCTATAGGGCTGGGTCTAAAAATATTAAGGCTGATGCACTGTCGCGTAGCTTCATGGCCAGCCCTCCTTCGGAGGAAGATCCTGCTTGTATTTTGCCTCCAGGTATAATAATTTCCTCTATTGATTCTGATTTAGTCTCTGAAATTGCGGCTGATCAAGGTTCAGCTCCCGGGAACCTTACTGAGAACAAGCTGCTTGTTCCCCTGCAATTCCGGCTAAGGGTACTTAGGGAAAATCATGACTCCACACTATCTGGTCATCCAGGCATCCTGGGTACCAAGCACCTCATTGCCAGAAACTATTGGTGGCCTGGGTTGCCTAAAGACGTTAAGGCCTACGTCGCCGCTTGTGAGGTTTGTGCTAGGTCCAAGACTCCCAGGTCCCAACCAGCGGGCTTACTACGTTCTTTGCCCATTCCCCAGAGACCTTGGACCCATATCTCCATGGATTTTATCACCGATTTGCCTCCATCTCAAGGCAAGTCGGTGGTGTGGGTTGTAGTAGACCGCTTCAGTAAGATGTGCCACTTTGTGCCCCTCAAGAAACTACCCAATGCTAAGACGTTAGCTACCTTGTTTGTCAAACACATCCTGCGTCTCCATGGGGTCCCTGTCAATATTGTTTCGGACAGAAGGGTACAATTTGTTTCATTGTTTTGGAGAGCCTTCTGTAAAAAGTTGGAGATTGATCTGTCCTTCTTCTCTGCCTTCCATCCTGAAACTAATGGCCAAACTGAGAGGACTAATCAGTCTCTAGAACAATATTTAAGGTGTATTATCTCTGACTGTCAATATGATTGGGTCTCATTCATTCCCCTCGCCGAATTTTCCCTTAATTACCGGGTCAGTAACTCGTCAGGGGTCTCCCCCTTTTTCTGTAATTTTGGGTTTAATCCAAGGTTCTCCTCCATTTCACCTGGTAGTTCCAACAATCTCGAGGTAGACGTCGTTCATCGGGAACTGTGCACAGTCTGGGCCCAGGTTCAGAAGAACCTAGAGGCGTCCCAGAGCATACAAAAAATTCAGGCAGATAGAAGACGTTCTGCTAACCCCTTGTTCATGGTCGGGGATCTGGTGTGGCTATCGTCTAAGAACTTGCGCCTTAAGGTCCCGTACAAGAAGTTTGCTCCCCAGTTTATAGGGCCGTACAAGGTCATTGAAGTCCTCAATCCTGTCTCCTTCCGACTGGAGTTGCCCCCATCTTTTCGAGTACACGACGTGTTTCATGCCTCCCTCCTTAAACGCTGCTCCCCGTCCTTGGCTCCCTCGAGGAAACCTCCTGTCCCCGTTCTCACCCCTGAGGGGGTGGAATTCGAGGTGGCCAAGATTGTGGACAGCAAGATGGTCCAAAGCTCCCTCCAGTACCTGGTCCATTGGAGAGGATACAGGCCTGAGGAGAGGACGCTGGGGTATTGGTCAGGAGGTTCCGCCTTCGTTTCCCCAATAAACCAGGTCCACCTAGAAAGGGTCCGGTGGCCCCTCATAAAAGGGGGGGTACTGTAAAGGATCTGCCAGGCACAGCTTCTGTGTCAACGCCCATAGGTAATCAGTCTGCACCTGCTTCTATGCACGTTTAACTTATCACCATTAATTATTGACTTCTGCTGTTTATTATTATTTTTTACAGTATATATGTATTTTTACAGTATATATGTATTCTCTAATATATGTATTTATTACTGACATCTGTTCTTCTTATATTGTCATATTTATTTATATATAGATAATGTCAGCCGGCCCCCTTGTTGTAGGAATTTTCTTTTATTGTTATTTTGGGTTGTCTCTCCTGCGGTGTCTGCACAGACACTCGATCGCACACCTGTGGTGGGGCAGGCATCCGGGAGTGCCGCTTAGCGTCTTAGGTTGCCATGGTGATGACTTCATCACGTGGTATCTGCCTTATGACGCGCGGCGGAGTCCCTTGATGCGTGTGCCGCCCGGTGGGCGTGTCGAGCGCCGATTTTCATTCGCCTCCTGACGAAGCCGGTCACAGGGCGAAACGTGCGTCGAGGCGCTTGTTCACCCATCCACTCCTTTGATCTCTCACGCTCTTCATCATGTCTCAGGGTATGTGCATATGTTTTTTCAGCCTCCTGTAGCCTCCATATCTTTGTGTTATCTTCTCTAGCCGTTGCAGTTATATTTTTCTTGGCCATTTGAGCCATTATATTATCTGCATACGTCTTCAGTCACACTCTTTACGTACTACTATTCATACTGTGTAGGTTTTGTACGCATTACCATATATATTATATATTGTGCAGGCTACGTATGGATATATTCCCTAGACGTTGTCATTTTAGCTGATAGCATGGCACTATGTGTGGGACTTACCACCCCACACCCCTGGCCTTACTAATTATCTACTAATACTTGAGCGTATTTTAGGTCATCAGTGGACGGTTGATTCTGTTGGTCATGGTCTATTTTATATGACCCTGTTGCATATGTCTCCGTGTAATTGTATCATATCTCTTTTCTCATTATTTGTCAATTGTTATAATATTCAATAAAGATTTTTTGTACTTTTATTATTGGAGTACATTATTATTATTTTTCTTAGGGTTATGTCCCATTTTTTGTTCGTTTCTAGGTCTATATACTAAAAGGGACCCCAATATATGCCATCTCTTGGTGTGAGGTTTTGTTTAGGTTGTTTGCACCTGCTTGTATGTCTGTGAGACTGACTCCATCTTCCACCACTCAGGATGGCAGGCTTAGGAGTGGGAGAGCCTATCACAGCCGGGCCAGACCGAGCTAGCTCCCGCCCTCTGTCTATTTATACCTGCCTTTCCTGTTCCTCCTTGCTTGTGATTCTTCTCGTTTGGTTTCCTGGCCCTGCTGCAGCTTCTGAACTATTTGACCCTGCTTCATACTGACTCTGGCTTACTGACTACTCTCCTGCTCTGCGTTTGGTACCTCGTACACTCCTGGTTTGACTCGGCTTGTTCACTACTCTCCTGCTCTGCGTTTGGTACCTTGTACACTGCTGGTTTGACTCGGCTCGTTCACCACTCTTGTTGCTCACGGTGTTGCCGTGGGCAACTGCCCCATTTCCCTTAGCTTTGTGTACCCTTGTCTGTTTGTCTGTCGTGCAGTTACTGAGCGTAGGGACCGTCGCCCAGTTGTATCCCGTTGCCTAGGGTGGGTCGTTGCAAGCAGGCAGGGACTGAATGGTGGGTAGATTAGGGCTCACTTGTCTGTTTCCCTACCCCCATCATTACAGACACACTCCAAAATCTTGTAGAACGCCTTTCCAGAAGAGTGGAAGCTGTTTTAGTTACAAAAGGGGGAACAAATCAAAGTTAATGTCTATGAATTTAGATTGGGATGTCCTACAAGCTCATGTAGATGCAATATGTAGGTGTCCCAATACTTTTGTCAATAAAGATTTTGTGGGAATAGATTCAGTAGAACTTGTAATTTATGGATCTAATCCGCTGCTCATTCTGGTTTCAGGAGTCCAGTGGGCGTGTCCTTATCAGTGATTTACAGCCTTCCATGTATAAGCGTACATACAGAGATAGCTGTCAATCATTGAGTAAGCCTGCATACTGGGCTCTTAAGCCCAGAATAAGCAGGAGTTTAGATCTATAATATACAAGTTATACTAAATAGTTTTTCACACAAATATATATTAATCTGCTCAGCTTCTCCTACTCTATAAAATGCTGCATGCAGATCAGACTGTATTTTCCCCCTTATCACACTGCTCCAGTACCCCCTGACTATGCCAGGTGCAAAACGTGCGTTGGGGTGTTGGACAGTGTAGGGGCAGTTACGATGGGTGATGTCTCTTGTAATGTATGGTCTAGGCATTCATTTATTTAGACATTGTTTAGATTTTACCTTGGCTCTATTTCGGGTAATTTTTGTGAATATAGTGGATATATATAGACAAGGTATGGTATGATATTTATTGAATTTGACCTATGTCACCACCATATATGTCCTGCCTTATGGCTATATACTGTCCTTTTTCTGTACTATTTATGTACATGTGTTTTTATGGGTGCTTTTAAATGGTATGTACAACTGTTTTGTGTCTTAGGCGGGATTCACACGACCGGGTACCGCCCGAGCCCGAGTGTCGGCCGGTAAAATCGGCCATTTTGCCCAGCCGGTTTGCATAAAGTTTTGCATCCGTTCCGGGCCGGGCAGATCTGGACAGTGACATCAGCGGCAACTCCTGAAGGGGATCCCCATGTGTTCGGGGATTCCGCTTCAGGAGTTTCCCCTGATGTCACTGCCCAGATATGGACAAAGACATCAAGCGCTCTGTCCAGGAGCGGAATCCCCGAAAACACGGGGATTCCGCTCCTTCAAGGAGCTAAAGTGCGGCTAGCACATAGCAGAGCGGGGAGATACCTCCCCGCTCTGCTATAGTGGCGTCGCTACAGTAGTAGCAGCCGCAGCAGCAGCTGCTAGCGGCGCCATCTAAGGTGTCGCCGGGCCAGGGCGCTTTTAAAACAAGCAGGGGAAGGGAGCCAGCGCAGCGCTCCCTTCCACCTGCTGTACACCCCGGCCCTGCCACACAGTGTACAGCCATTCGTCCGAATGGCATCAACTCCTCCTCCTCACATGCACTCTGCGCTGTGAGGAGGAGGAGATAGAGCGCAAGCGCCGGAAAACCCGGCCATCACTCGGGACACATCCCGGTGATGGCCGTATATTACCCGGCCCCATAAACTCCTATGGGAGCCGGGCGGCCGGGTAACCGGCCGAAAATAGAGCATGTCCTATTTTTTGACAGCTGGTTTTCCCGGCCGTCAAAAAATCGGTCGTGTGAATAGCCCCATTAGGGGTCTATTATTCCTAATGCAGCCGGGTGCCGGCCGATTTATGAACGGCCGGCACACGGCCGGGAAACCCTGCCGTGTGAATGAGACCTTAATAAAGAATTTTTTACTTTTTGCTACATTGGATTGATATTTCTTATTATAGCATTGAGGGAAGTTTTGTTGGTTATATATCTTATATGGGTTTCCATGTGCAGTGATTATAGGTTAATTGTATGACCTTATATATATTTTGTATTCTTTTTTGGTCTAATCAGCGTATTTTCATTGGGACAGGTTCCCTTTAACCCCTTCCCGCAAAATCACGTACATGAAGGAGATGGAGCTAGCTCAGGAGCTGATCATTATGTTACAGCTGGCACCCTGATGTAACAGCCAGGACCGGAGCTAGCCTCCGATCCGGACAATTAACCCTCAGATGCTGCGATCAATAGAGATCGCAGCCCGTGAGGAGTTTTTATCCACCGGCACCCCAGCAAAGTGATCGCTGGGTTGCCGGTGACTGCAATGGCAACCGGAGGCCTAATACTGGCCTCCCGGTCTGCCAGCAATGGAAGCCTCCTATGCCCTGCTTGGCGGCGGGGCCTAAAATGCTTCCGATGCCATCAGCAAGATGTCACCAGCTCAGCTTCCGGCTCAGAAGCTGAGCCGGCATCATCAGCAGTAGGTGTCCGCTGTATGTTACAGCGCATACCCTGCTGTATCGGCAGGAACCGGAGTTAGCTCCGATTCCTGCCATTAACCCCTTCGATGCAGCAATCCAATGCGATCGCTGCATCTTAGCGGTTTGTAGAAAATCGGCAGCCTGCCATGTGATGGCAAGGCTGGCGACTGCTACTATGGCAACAGGAGGCCTAACAATGGCCTCCTGTTTTCCATTAAGGAAGCCGATTAGGCCCTGTCCGGAGGCGGAGCCTGTTCGGCTTGCTGTCAGTGAACAACTGACAGTTCTAATACATTGCACTACATAGGTTGGAGCTTCAAGTCCCCTAGTGGGACTAAAGAAAAGTGTAAAAAAAAAAGTGTAAAAAAAGTTAAAATAAAAGTTGTAAAAAGTACAATAAAAGTTTCAAGTAATAAAATAAAACACACCGCCCTTTTTCCATTATCAAGACATTTATAATTGAAAAAAATAATAAAGCCATACATATTTGGTATCGCTGCGACCGTAACGACCTGAACTATAAAAATATTATGTTATTTATCCCGCGCAGTGAACGCCGTAAAAAAAACAACTAAAAAATTCTGCCATAATTGCTGTATTTTTGGTCACTTTGTCTTCCAAGAATTTAAATAAAAAGTGATCAAAAAGACGCATGTATCCTAAAATGGTACCTATAAAAACTATAACTCGTCTCGCAAACAACAAACCCTCATACAGCTCCGTCGACAAAAAAATTAAAAAGTTATGACTCTCACAACTTGGCGACAGAAAAAATACATTCTCTTTACAAAAGTAATTTTATTGTGCAAAAAGTTGTAAAACATAAAAAAGTGCTAGAAATTAGGTATTAGGTCAGAATCGTACTGACCTGCAGAATAAAGTTAACATGTAATTTATTATGCGTGGTGAACACTAAATAAAAATAACTAAAAAAAATAGGCCAGAATTGCTGTTTTTTTGTCACCTTGCCTCCCAAAAACAAAGATAAAAAGTGATCAAAGGGTCGCATGTACCCCAAAATGGTACCAATCTGGCCTCATGTACACTTCCATCACCGTTTTATCGGCCGTTTTTGACGGATGCGTGTGTCCGTTTTTGTTTCCGTGTGCACTCTGTTTCCGTTCCGTGTTTCCGTTTTACACGGACATTGTGCTTCCGTTTAAAAAACGGAAGGTAAACTTCATTTGAACTTGTCACATGTCCCAGGAAACACCCATAGAAAGGTTACAAGAAGTTTTTGGTGCTGTTTTCTGTAGCTTTCAGAGCATAGAGAACAGTTTGAGATTACTCTGCTTGGCTTGCTTTGGTTTTTTTGGATTTTTGGAGTGAAATGTGTGCATTTACTTACTTATATTGTGACACTGGGCACTAGTTCCCTGCTGCCATCTGTGCGTCAAAAGCTCCTTTGCAAGTTCCTCCCACGCGGCGTCCTTTTTACAGTGGTCGTGGTAACATTCTGCCAACGTATCCCACAGTTTTGGGTGATCATGAACCAATGCTATGAGTCTCTCCACATCCATCTTCAGGAATGAATGTGTACTGTAGTCTGTGAGTCTGTGAACTTTGGCTCACCCAGCCGTTGCTATGGCAACGGATCCGTCAAAAACGGACGGCACACGGAAGCCTTCCGTGTGCCATCCGTTTTTTTGACTGACCCATTGACTTCTATGGGACACACGGTCACTGAATCACTGACCAAAGTATGACATGCTCTACTTTTGACGGAACGGAAAAATGGATCCGTTTAAATAACTGAAGTGTGCATGGGCCCATTGAATGGGTTCAGGGTGCTATCAGTGACAAAAATGGATAGCACCCTGAAGGAAAAGACTGAAGTGGGCATGAAGCCTAATAACTACAGCTCATCCCACAAAAATACAGCCCTCATAGCACTACGTTAATGAAAAAATAAAATTAGTTAAGGCTCCAATAAGTCAGGAAATAACAATATCCAGTTGTGCAAATTAGAGGGGAAAATGTCATCTGTTTCAAGAGGCGAATTATCAAGGCACTAAAATTATGGAACTAGGAAGGGGAGGGCCCAAACATATCTGCTGGAAGTGAGGGCGCCCGTATTATACCAGGACAACACTTCCCAGCAAAATTCCCCAAACTGCAAATGTGCGGAGTGTGGACCAGAAGGGGGATAAGGAAGGACATTTATCAGTGCGACACCGGTCTGTGCAGAAAGAGTTTCTTCACAGCGTAACACACATCTATGAATTATTTTATTCTTTTTTTTACCTTATTATTATACCACCTGACTATGCCCCTGATGTACTCTTCCCAGCTTACATATGCCCCACATTATAAACGGAAACACCAGTAAGACAAACAAAACTACTACCAAGCTAAATCTATTTTTCAAAAGCCAAATGGCGCTCCCTCTCTTCTGAGCCCTACAGTGTGCCCAAAAAGCAGTTTACTTCCACATATGTGGCACCACCATACCCGGAAGAACCCTTTTAACAATTTTTGGGGTGTGTGTCTCCAGTGGCACAAGCTGGACACAACATATTTGCCACTGAATTTGCATATCTAGGGAAAAATTGTAATTTTTACTTTGCACCTTCCGCAGCGCAATCTTTTAGGGCATGCCCACAAGTGGCGGATTTCCTCCGCAACTGTCCGCATCAATGCCGCACAGAATCTGCATTGCAGATTCTGCGGCGGATCTGCCCAAAATGTGCAGTAAATTGATGCGGACTAGCTGCTGCGGACTGCGGTAAAAGTGCTTCCCTTCTCTCTATCAGTGCAGGATAGAGAGAAGGGCCAGCACTTTCCCTAGTGAAAGTAAACGAATTTCATACTTACCGGCCGTTGTCTTGGTGACGCGTCCCTCTTTCGGCATCCAGCCCGACCTCCCTGGATGACGCGGCAGTCCATGTGACCGCTGCAGCCTGTGATTGGCTGCAGCCGTCACTTAGACTGAAACTTCATCCTGGGAAGCCGGACTGGAGACAGAAGCAGGGAGTTCTCGGTAAGTATGAACTTCTATTTTTTTGACAGGTTGCTGTATATTGGGATCGGTAGTCACTGTCCAGGGTGCAGAAACAGTTACTGCCGATCGCTTAACTCTTTCAGCACCCTGGACAGTGACTATTTACTGACGTCTCCTAGCAACGCTCCTGTAATTACGGGAGCCCCATTGACTTCGTCAGTCTGGCTGTAGACCTAGAAATACATAGGTCCAGAATGAAGAAATGTCATGTCAAAAAAGCAAGACGCATCCGCAGCACACATAACATGTGCATGACAGCTGCGGACTTCATTGCGGAACTTAGAATCTCCATTGAAGTCAATGGAGAAATTCCGCCATGAGTCCGCAACCAGTCCGCCACAACTCCGCAACATCCAGTGCATGCTGCGAACACCAAATTCTGCACCGCAGCCTATGCTCCGCAGCGGAATTTTCCGCTTCGTCTAAACGAACCCTACTAAATAGAAGTGGAAGTCAATGGAGAAACGGCTCCGCTGCGGATTAACGCTGCGGAGTGTCCGCAGCGGAATTCAAGAGCAATTCCGCCACGTGGGGCTTTGCCCTTATGGAAAAGAATTGTGGGGTGAAAATGCTCACTACACCCCTTAACAAATGCTTTGAGGGGTGCAGTTTCCAAAATGCGGTCACTTCTCAGGGGTTTATTTTATTTTATTACTTCACATCGGAGCCTCTGCAATTGTGAACCAATACTGTGTAAGTCGCCAAATTAGGCCTCAATTTTACATGGTACTCTTTCACTCCTGAGCCTGGTCGAATGTCCAGGCAAAAGATTAGGGCCACATGTAGGGTGTTTCTAAAACCGGGAAACACAGCATAATAATTAGAGAGCTGTCTTGTTATGGTGGCACAAGCTGGGCACCACATATTGACATACACTACCGTTCAAAAGTTTGCTGTCACCCAGACAATTTTGTGTTTTCCATGAAAACTCTCACTTATATTTATCAAACGAGTTGCAAAATGACTACAAAATATATTATTGGTGAGATATCATCGATAGATATTCTGGTCCATATTGGTAGTTCCATGTTATGAAAACAATTATGCAAAAAAATGCCCTATGTATAGTATTAGTAAGAGACTTGTTCACGCATAGCATTTTGACCAAGGGATCTTGTCTCAGCAGAACTCAATTGTTCTGATTAGCAGCAGCTCACTGAAGCTCTGGAAGCTTTAGAGATTGGCCACAGTTCAGACTAAGTGGAAAAATAGAGAGAGAAAAAATAAAACAACTGATAAAATATAAATAATATAAATAGATCAGACTAAGTGGAAAATTAGAGACAGAAAATATAAAACAACTGATAAAATATAAATAAAAATCAATATAATGGATATGGGATGATATGTGGAATCTAACCAACTATAAAGGTGGCAAATAGGCTTGTTTAGCATAATATATTATATTTTTTTACTTTTTAAAGAGATTAGGCATTTATATAAAAATAATAATATTTAAAAGTGTATATATATGTATACGATTATGATGGTAAGATCAGATTATCTCTATATATTGCAGAGATCATTGTGGGTGTATATGTTTTTTTAACAATTTTTATGTATGTAAATTTATGTAAATTTAAATGTTATGCGGCTATATAAACCTGTTAATTAGACATGTCACACATGCCCCAGAGGAAGCCGGAAGGGCGAAACCCAGGGTCGGGCGAGAGTGTTTGGCGTGCAGCCTAGAAATTTTAACGATTTTTACTTACCTTGATGCTTTTATTTCTTGTTACTTCTGTGAGTATGGATTAAACTTGGCGTGGAGCAATCTTTTTTCAGAGGGTGTTGCACTATGTGTCTTCCTTTTTCCATCTATTAGAGACATAAGATCCTTTTCCTACCAGGAGTTCTTTGAATGTGGAGAGAGACGATAAGGAGCTTGGTGGAACTACAAGGATAAGAATTACCATCCACACCCTCATTGGATTGCGGACTGTCCACTGCATTTTTCTGGGAGAGAGTCCATACTGAATGATATTCGACTGTTACCAGTGCCGTCTGAGCGGTAAACTTCACTGTACTTTATATAGTCAAGACATTGACAAGGTAAGAAATAATGATTTTTATTTCAAATAATAATTTTCTCCTTCAAACTTTGCTTTCGTCAAAGAATGCTCCATTTGCAGCAATTACAGCATTGCAGACCTTTGGCATTCTAGCTGTTAATTTGCTGAGGTAATCGGGAGAAATTTCACCCCATGCTTCCAGAAGCCCCTCCCACAAGTTGGATTGGCTTGATGGGCACTTCTTGCGTACCATACGGTCAAGCTGCTCCCACAACAGGTCTATGGGGTTGAGATCTGGTGACTGCGCTGGCCACTCCATTACAGATAGAATACCAGCTGCATGCTTCTTCCCTAAATAGTTCTTGCATAATTTGGAGGTGTGCTTTGGGTCATTGTCCTGTTGTAGGATGAAATTGGCTCCAATCAAGTGCTGTCCACAGGGTATGGCATGGCATTGCAAAATGGAGTGATAGCCTTCCTTATTCAAAATCCCTTTTACCTTGTACAAATCTCCCACTTTACCAGTACCAAAGCATCCCCAGACCATCACATTATCTCCACCATGCTTGACAGATGGCGTCAGGCACTCTTCCAGCATCTTTTCAGTTGTTCTGCGTCTCACAAATGTTCTTCTGTGTAATCCAAACACCTCAAACTTCGATTCGTCTGTCCCTAACACTTTTTTCCAATCTTCCTCTGTCCAATGTCTGTGTGCTTTTGCCCATATTAATATTTTCCTTTTATTAGCGAGTCTCAGATATGGCTTTTTCTTTGCCACTCTGCCCTGAAGGCCAGCATCCCGGAGTCGCCTCTTCACTGTAGACGTTGACACTGGCATTTTGCGGGTACTATTTAATGAAGCTGCCAGTTGAGGACCTGTGAGGTGTCTATTTCTCAAACTAGAGACTCTAATGTACTTGTCTTGTTGCTCAGTTGTGCAGCGGGGCCTCCCACTTCTCTTTCTACTCTGGTTAGAGCCTGTTTGTGCTGTCCTCTGAAGGGAGTAGTACACACCGTTGTAGGAAATCTTCAGTTTCTTGGCAATTTCTCGCATGGAATAGCCTTCATTTCTAAGAACAAGAATAGACTGTCGAGTTTCACATCAAAGCTCTCTTTTTCTAGCCATTTTGAGAGTTAAATCGAACCCACAAATGTAATGCTCCAGATTCTCAACTAGCTCAAAGGTAAGTCAGTTTTATAGCTCCTCTAAACAGCAAAACTGTTTACAGCGGTGCTAACATAATTGCACAAGGGTTTTCAAGTGTTTTCTAATCATCCATTAGCCTTCTAACACAGTTAGCAAACACAATGTACCATTAGAACACTGGAGTGATGGTTGCTGGAAATTGGCCTCTATACACCTATGTAGATATTGCATTAAAAACCAGACGTTTGCAGCTAGAATAGTCATTTAGCACATTAACAATGTATAGAGTGTATTTCTGATTAATTTAATGTTATCTTCATTGAAAAAAAACTGTGCTTTTCTTGCAAAAATAAGGAAATTTCTAAGTGACCCCAAACTTTTGAACGGTAGTGTAGCTATGAAAAAAAATCCCATTTTCACTCTGCAACATCGAGTGCACGCCAATTTCTGCCAAACACCTGAAGGGTTAATATGCTCACTACTCCCCTAGGTAAATACCTTGAGGGGTGTTGTTTCCAAAATGGGGTCACTTCTGGGGTGGGGGGATCCACTGTGTTAGTCCCACAGGGACTTTGCAAATGCGACATAGCGCCCAGAAACCAATCCAGAAAAATCTGTACTCCAAAAGCAAATGGCGCTCCTTCCCTTCTGAACCCTACTCTGTGCCCAAACAGCAGTTTATGACCACGTGTGGGGCATTGCCGTACTTGGGAGAAATTTCTTTACAAGTGTTGGGGTTCTTTTTTTCCTTTTTTTTTTTGAGAAAATGAAATTTTGTTTAGCTAAAACTACGTCTTATTGAAGAAAAATTATTTATTTTATTTTCACTGCCCAATTCTAATAAAATCTATGAAACACCTGTGGGGTCAAAATGCTCACTACACCCCTAGATGAATTCTTCAAGGGGTGTTGTTTCGTGAATGGAGTCGCTTTTCGGGAGTTTCCACTGTATTGGTACCTTAGGGGCTTTGAAAAAGCGACATGGTGCAGAGAAACCAATCCAGCAAAATCTGTACTCCAAAAGCCAAATGGCGCTCCTTCCCATCTGATCTTTGCTATGTGCCCAAACAGCAGTTTATCACCACGTGTGGGGTATTGCCGTACTCGGGAGAAATTGTTTTACAAATTTTGTGGTTGTTTTTTTCCTTTATTTGTTGAGAAAATGAAAAATTTGGAGCTAAAGCTATGTCTTATTGGAAAAAAATGATTTTTTTTATCTTCACTGCCCAATTCTAATAAAATCTATGAAACCCCTGTGGGGTCAAAATGCTCACTACACCCATAGATGGATTCTTCAAGGGGTGTAGTTTCTTAAATGGAGTCACTTTTTTGGCGTTTTCACTTTTTTGGTCCTGCAGAGGCTTTGTAAATGCAACTCCGCAAACCATTCCTGCTAAATTTGAGCTCCAAAAGCCAAATGGCATTCTTTCCCTTCTAAGCCCTGCCGTGTGTCCAAACAGCCGTTTATGACCACATGTTGGTGTATTGTTTTACTCGGGAGAAATTGCGTTACAAACATTGTGGTGCTTTTTCTCCTTTAGTCCTTGAGCTAAACCTACATTTTCTTTGAAAGAATGTAGATTTTTATTTTCACGGCCTACTTCCACTAATTTCTGGGAAAAACCTGCAGGGTCAAAATGCTCACTATACCCCTTGATAATTTCTTCAAGGGGTGTAGTCTCCAAAATAGGGTCACTTTTGTGGGATTTCCACTGTTTTGGCACTGCAAGAGCCCTTCAAGCACTGATATGGTGCCTAAAATATTTTCTAATAAAACGGAGGGCCCAAAATCCACTAGGTACTCCTTTGCTTCTGAGGCCGGTGCTTCAGTTCATAAGCGCACTAGGACCACATGTGGGATATTTCTAAAAACTGCAGAATCTTGGCATAGATATTGAGTTGCATTTGTCTAGTAAAACTTTCTGTGTTACAAAAAAAAATAGATTAAAAATGAAATTTCTGCAAAAAAAAAAGAAATTTGAAAATGTTACCTCTACATTGGTTTAATTCCTAGGAAACATCTAAAGGGTTAAGAAACTTTCTAAATGCTGTTTTGAATACTTTGAGGGGTGAAGTTTTTAAAATGCGGTGACTTATCTGGGGTTTCTAATATATGAGGCCCTAAATGCCGCTTCACAACTGAACTGGCCCCTGTAAAAATAGCCTTTTGAAATTTTCATGAAAATGTGAGAAATTGCTGCTAAAGTTCTAAGCCTTGTAATGTCCTAGAAAAATAAAAGGATGTTCAAAATACGATGCCAATCTAAAGTAGACATATGGGGGATGTTAATTTGCAACAATTTTGTGTGGTACAACTATCTGTCTTACTAGCAGATACATTTAAATTTAGAAAAATGCTAATTTTTGCAATTGTTTGCTAAATTTTGGTGTTTTTCACAATTAGATACTGAATGTATCGAGCAAATTTTGCCAGTAACATAAAGTCCAATGTGTCACTAGAAAACATTCTCAGAATCACTTGGATAGGTAAAAGCATTCTGAAGTTATTACCACATAAAGTGAAACATGTCAGATTTGAAAAATGAGGCTCTGTCCTGAAGGTCAAAAGTGGCCAAGGAGGGAAGGGGTTAAAGGGGTTTGTGACGAGTATTTTCAGGTGTGGCATATTTTCTGTGCGAAATCCACACCGAAAATCCGCAACTACTTTACAGTACAAGGCTAGTGAATGTATGTAGCTCTTACAATGCTCATCCATAAAGTATTGTACAAAGAGATTAATGTATGCCCTCCATCCAAGAGCCATGTACTGTATATGGCATATGCTCATAAAGCACTGCCGTTCATCTCATGACCTCATTTTTAAATAAAGTAAATTCCCATTATTCAACATTTAGTTCATAGTGTACTGGACATTACATTTTAAAATATAAATGTTCTTTTGACAGACACTTCCTGGAGTCTTATTGGTTTTGTCTATATAATTTCCGTTTAATTCATGATACTTGATTATTGATATAACTTTCTGGGAAAGGTGAAGTTCAGCTTTTGTCAAATCTGTTATGCGTAGTAAGCATTAAACGGGGTTCTCTGCTTTGGACAATCTCTACTTGTTAGAAGTGTCTCTTGACAATAAGCAGATCACAAGCTGTCCCCCTTCTGGGACCCCATGTGATCACCTATAATCTCTGTGGAAAAATTGCCATAAGTATTACATTTTATTGCGGCGTCATCATAAGGGAAATTAAGAATGACACGGTGCCCGTTTAAATCAATGAGTAGTCTGTGTAATGCAGGACAGGATATGTTCTTCAGAGCGAGAGACGCTCTCTAAAACCACTCTCCACTCTAACCAAGACATAAGACTAATACCTCCTCTATTAATTCAGAATTACCTAATAGAGTATATGAAAATGGGTTTTCTAAACTGGATGTCACGGCGCGGGGTGTGGACCCACTGGGCCGTACCACGTAGCGGTATATCAGCTGGCCAACTAGGTCCAAACAATGTCTATAGTCCAGAAAGGGTACCTGAGGCAATCTAGACAGTGTCGGAAACACAACTTGACTTTCACTGTAGATGGCACAGTAGATGCAGCAGAAGACAAGACTTGACTTTCACTGTAGATGGCACAGAGGCACGGTAGCACGGGATACAGGGTACAGGGAGCAGGAACGGGTAACACTGGGAACTGGAAAACACTGGGAGACCATTTGCAAGACAAACTTTAGGTATACAACAACGCTCAGGCAAGGAACAAGTGGGCAGAGCCCTTTTTATAGTCCAGCAGCATTCTGGGCTAATTACTGATTATAAAATACTGGACGCGTACTGGCCTTTTAAGGGAAACAGTCTCAGAACCCAGAAGTGAGTGCCGGCGTCTCCATGGAGGGAGATGCTGCCAAGAACACAGACGTCCATGGCCGGAGCCGTCAGAGGGTAAGTCTGAACGACGGTGCGCGGCAATGGACGTTACACTGGACAACCCCTTTAAGTGCTTATGACAATGTAAGCTTATAGTAAAACCATATAAGACACATCTCCAAGGGTAATTAAGCTCTGAATAAGTTGCCAAAACGTTTTGTTGGAATATATACTCCATTGGGTAAATTTATCAAAAATGTCGTAAGAGGCATGATTTAAAAAAAAAAGGCTCATGTGACATAATATATTTGTCACAGCTCACCAGGCATGGATGACACACTTCCTTATGCCACCTCATGGCTGGCATACATACAATATACACCAATGATTTGCACCAAAAATAACATGTCCATAAATTTGGTACGTTGTATGGTTCTATGTGACCACACACCTTTTTCTAGACCATTTTTAAAACCGTCAAATAGTCATAATATTTTTTCAAAACACACATTAAATTTGGGGTGCAAATTTTTCTTACTAAATCTTCCTTATTGCGTTTAATGAATCTCAGGAAAATGATGAATCTAACCGGTTTATTTAATACATTTATCAAACTATTTTGCAAACCTACAAAATTAGATATAGCATATACATAAATCCAAAATCCATGTTAGCTAATTTCATTAATGGCTACCAAAAGACATTTCCATGTGATTAAAACAAGACTTTTGTGTGGATAGTGGAATCTGCTGTGCTAATGGTTGTAGTGTCACTAGCTGTGAAATGATAGGCGGAGTGGTAACATATCTGAGAATATTAATCACAAGTGTCATCAGGGGCTAGGGCCGGCCTTAGGATAGATGGCGCCTCGTGCAAAATTATCTTTCGGCGCCCCATCTTAAAAAAAATGCCCCATAAAAAAGTATAATGCCCCCCCACAGTATAATGTCCTATACAGTGCCCCCACACAGTATAATGCCCCTTTAGTGACCCCCATACAGTATAATAATTATAATTAATAATATAATATAGTATAACCTCTTCAAGGACACAGTATTTTGTCCCTAATTGTGCCCACAGAGTATTTTGCCCCCTAAGTGCCACACACAGTATATTGCCCCCTGTAGTGCCCCTACACAGCATAATGTCTGCTTAGTGGTCTCCATACAGTATAATACCCCCTCCCCTGGCTGCCACACACAGCCTCCCCCTTGTAGATAGTGCCCCTCTGTAGATTGTGCAATACAGCCTCCCTGTAGACAGTGCCATAATCCCCCACCTCCTCCTTGTAGAAAGTGCCAAACAGCTCCAAACAGCTCCCTACCTCCCCTTGTAGACAGTGCCATACAGCCCCCAACCTTCCCCCTGTGCAATGATTCAGCTCGCACACCCCTTGCAGACAGTGCCCCCCAAACAAAAAAAAATTGTACTCACCTAGACCCCGTTCCCACGACGAACTGAGCTGTAATGCAGAAAAAATATGCCTCAAAATTCCGAAAGGAATTTTGAGGCAGATTTTAAATTTACAGCGTTATTTGACGTTTTTTTAAAGATGTTGAAGTTAATGCAAAAGACGCAGGCAAAAAATCACTCCAAACGAACGCCGCAGGCATTTTCTGCCTCCTATTAATTTCAATTGGAGTTCAAAGGTGGAAACCAGTCACAGTAAAATGACCATCAGCCCGCCACTAACAGTAAAATGACCCCCTTGTAGGTAGTGCCCCAAAGCCCCTTGTAGGTAGTGCCACACAGCCCCCTTGTAGGTAGTGCCTCACATTCACCTTGTAGGCAGTGCCACAAAGCCCTCTTGTAGGTAGTGCCACACATCCCCCTTTAGGTAGTGCCACAAAGCCCCCTTGTAGGTAGTGCCACACACCTCCCTGTAGGTAGTACCCGACACCCCTCGTAGGTAGTGCCACACAGCCCCCTTGTAGATGGCACCCCACTTCCTGTAGATAACGCCACTGTAGATCCCTGGAGGAGTGGAATCCCCGTGTGGCCGGTGATTCCACTCCTAGACAGATCGCTTGATGTCTCTGTCCATATATGGACAGTGACATCATGGGCAAATCCTGAAGCGGAATCCCCGTCCATAGCGTTGCCGACGCTGTGACCGGGGATTCCACTCCAGGAGAAGCCCCTGACATCTCTGTCCATTTATGGACAGTGACGTCAGGGGCTCCTCCCGGAGCCGAATTCCCGGTCACAGCGTTGGCAACACTGTGGACGGGGATTCCGCTTCAGGAGTTGCCCCTGTCACTGTCCATAAATGTACAGAGACGTCAGGGTTTTTTCCTGGAGTGGAATCCCCGATCCCAGCATCGGCAAAGCTGTGGACTGGGATTCCGCTTCAGGAGTTGCCCCTGATGTCACTGTCCATATATGGACAGAGACATCAAGCGCTCCGTCCAGGAGTGGAATCCCCGGCCACTGGGGGATTCCTTTCCTTCAGTGAGCTAAAGTGGCGCTAGTAGATAACAGAGCAGGGAGATACCTCCCTGCTCTGCTATAGTGTTCAATAGTATCTGCGTCATAAGGATACTATTGAATGTGGCATCGCTACCACTGTAGCAGCCACAGCGGCTGCTAGCGTTGCCGCTGGCCATGGTCCCGATGGACGGCACGGGCGCCCTCATGCCCGGCGACGCCACTGAGAGAAGAAGCTCTGGGGCGGAAAGGCAGCTGCTGAGTCGCCGGGCCTGGGTGCTCCTGAAACACAAGAAGGGGAAGGGAGTCAATGCAGCGCCCCCTTCCACGTGCTGGAGTGTTGCGCCCTGTGCAATGGTTCAGCTTGCACACTCTTATGGCCCGTCCTGTCAGGGGCTATAACTATAAAATATATGAAGGTCTGGTGAAAGTGGTAAACAAATTGGGACGTAAAGAGGAACAAGTAAATAATAAAAAGTAAAAGTACTACATCAAGATAAACTGTATGTATAGTCACACAAGGTAGAAAAGAGAAACATAAAGAAATGTCCTGAAGAAACTTGAAGTGTAAGCCGGAGAGGCAACTGGACTTTATATGAATTTTTCCTGCAAAATCAGGCACCGGTTCTAAGTAATTTATTTGCAGACGTATCACTAGCTGTATATATAGGCAAGTCATTTGGTTTCTTTAGGTAATAAATCATGTAAGTTGCAGACCAGTCGAAAAATGACAGAAATGCATGCTGTGAGTTATATTTAAATAGACAGTATGTGCAGCTCAGCTGTGTGTTCTCATGTTTACTACAACTCTCGGTAAGCATATTTTTACTTTTGCACAGAAGCATTAGGGTATGTTTACACCGGCTATTTTCAGCCCGACTGAAACGGCTGAAAAATCGGAAGCAGAACGCCTACAAACATCTGCCCATTGATTTCAATGGGAAATACGGCTTTCTGTTCCGACGGGGCATTATTTTACCCCTCATTTTCAAATAACGGTGCGTAAAAAGGCGCCCCATAAAAAGAAGTGCATGTCACTTCTTGAGCCGTTTTTGGAGGCATTTTTCATTGACTCAATAGAAAAACAGCTCTAAAAACGGCCGTAAAAAACACTAGTTGCTTAAAAAATGGCTGAAAATCCTTTTTCAGACATTTTTTGTTAAGCGTATTTATACATAGACTTAGACAAATCACATAATCAGAACTGACAGAAGCTATGATGTGGGTTAGAGACATTTGCCCAAAATTTCTAATTCAGTTTCAGTGGATGGTTGTGCTTTTTTGCAGCCATTTTTATATTGTTTCTATGCATCTAAAATAAAAAAAGGCAACTTTGCAAATAGCCTTGATAAAAAATATCCTATCATTGTTTATCCACAGCTCCTATGCAAACCTATGTGTCTCTATGGTTACAGACTACAAACATATCCTATGTGTAGTGTCTGATCCTGTAGTCATATGTTACTCCACTCCATCACTCCGCAAACTTCCGCCTCCCATTCATTTCAATGGAAGCTGGACACTTCTATTTCCCGCTAGCTGATTTTTACAGCTAGCGGGAAAAAGAAGCGTCCTGCTGGATTACGCGCACCTTCCATTGAAGTAAATGAAAGGGAGGAATCTTGCTGCCGACGGCTGGTATAGTTCTGCAGCAGATTTTGCAGGGGTAGCCCACCACGCAAAATCGGCCGTGTGAACAGGGCCTTAAATGTATGGGACAGATTTTTGCAGTTCCAGAAATATCTGCAGCAAATATGCTGCATGTGAACATACCCTTATTCTTACTCACAATTGGTAGGTTAGAAATAAGTAGGGAACATATTGATGGGAATATGACTGCAGGATCAGACTACACAGGATTTGTTTGTAGTCTGTTACCATAGAGACACAGGTCTGCATAGGAGCTGTAGACACAAAATGTAGGATATGTTCAATCAAGACTATTTACAAAGTTGCTTCATGTTTCATTTAAAATGCATTGAAGCAATAAAAAGCAATTGGATACAAATGTGTGCTTTTCCTTTGAGGCAATATAAGTTAAAATGATCACCAGCATATGAACATTGTCAAATACTGCAATTCATAAATAATTATAATGTATCAGGAAGATAGTCTTATAAATTCAAAAGCCAAGCATTTCTGTGAAAAAATGGAGAAGTAGATACATATATGGTGCCTTATGACTGAACTTGAAAATGTGTCTTCACTAAGGCCAGGATCACACATGTAATTTTTTATTCCGTTTTTGTGGCAGTTTTTGGCAGTTTTTATTAACCAAACACAGGAGTGGACACAAAAAATATGAATCAGTCTTTTCTTTATACCCTTCCTTCATTTTGGATCCACTTCTGGCTTTGGCTAAAAAAACAACTGAGCCAAAAGAAGCATTCAAAATACATGCATAAGGCACATTTTGCACTCTGCAACATTCTGGAAAGAAGAAAAGAGATAATATTGTAGTGTTTACATAACTATTCACAGGGACCAAAGGCTGTAATTATTGTCAAAGGTGCCTAAATTCTGACTTGAAGGAAATCTGTCATCACGATTTTGCCTAAGGGTATGTTAAGGGTATGTTCACTCGGCCTATTTTCGGACGTTTTTCGGGCCGTAAACACCCGAAAAATCGGAAGCAGAATGCTTCCAAACATCTGCTCATTGATTTCAATGGGAAAACGGCGTTCAGTTCCGATGGAGCGTTTTTCACTGCGTTTTTTTCCGCGTAAAAAAACGGCTGTGAAAAAGAGGTGCAGGACACTTCTTGGGACGTTTTTGGAGCCGTTTTCCATGGACTCTATTGAAAAAAGCTAAAAAAACGGCCGTAAAAAATGCTGCGAAAAACGCAGCGAAAATGAGACGTTTTTGACTCTGCGTGTGAACATACCCTTACACGCAAACTCAAAAACGTCTGAAAATACGGAGCTGTTTTCAGAGAAAACAGCCTCTGACTTTCAGGCGTTTTTGAACCTGAAAATGAAGCTTCTTTTAATTTGGAGCTTCTTTTGAGGCGTTTTTTGAGGCGTTTTTCATAGTGTTCAATGGAAAGTCAGCTCCAAAAAACGCCTCAAGAAGTGACATGCTACTTCTTTTTACGGAGCATCTTTTTACACTCAGTTTTTTAAAACAGAGGCATAATAAGACGCCCCGTATGAAATAAATTCTGTTTTTCCCATTGATTTCAATGGGCAGATGTTTGTAGACATTCAGCTTTCGTTTTTTTCAGGCGTTTTTCGAGGCGTAAACGCCCCAAAATATGCCTGAAAACACTGCGTGTGAACATACCCTAACAAATGAGTCCCTGCACTTGGTAGGTCACTTAAGAACTGTCACGGTCTGTGGGTATGTGGACCCACTAGGCCGCACTGCCGTATCGGGGAGGCAGCTGGCCAAACAACAGAGCACACAATCAATACAAAGTCCCGCACTAGGGTACCTGAATAGTTCAGAGAGTGGCCCAAGGCTTTAGCACAGATGGAGGTGGGTGCTGCAGGTTACGCCAGACATGGCGGAAGACAGCAAGTGCCGCAGGTTGCGCCAGACATGGCGAATAACACTGGACGTGGCAGAAGACTCTGGACGTGGCAGAAGACACTGGAGGTGGCAAATGACAGCAGGTGCAGTAGGACAAGACTGCAGCACTAACAGGCTCAGGAACAAGAACACAGCACAGGATACAGGTAACAGGGCACGGGTAACAACAGCAACTGGATAACACTAAGGGACCATTTGCAAGACTGACATGGGAATACTAACAACGCTCGAGCAATGTGCAAATGAGCAGGGCCCTTCTTTTAGTCCATGGAAATCATGGGCTAATTGATGATGATGATTCCCATGTGCGCGCACTGTCCATTTAAGGCCGGGCAAGAGCGTGCACGCTCACCCTACGGGACACAGCGGACCAGAGCGGAAGTGAGCGCTGGCGTCTCCTGGGAAGGAGATGCGAGCCAGCGCTCATGGCTGCGGCCGCCGGGGGGTGGGTAACTAATCCCAACGGTCCGCGGCCATGGACGCTACAAGAATGTGCACACGTACCTTTGTATCTCTTCCTAGTATCTTTTTTGCAGAGAATAATAACTTTATTGTGTTATGCAAATGAGCCCACAAGTGCTCCTGATGTTACTGTGTAACCTTACACAACGCCTCCCTCTTTCAGGGATGCTTACAGTGACATCTACATAGCCTTGCACTGTCACCGGCTCGAGGCTCCCAGGGTGCCCATGGCCACCCAAAGAATAAAACCACATTGCAGTTTTGTCTAATTTTTTGCTCGTAAATAGCAGCAAAAAAAGCGGCAAAACTGCTTTGTGTATGGGGCAGAAAGCACCCTGTGACAAGGGCTGGAAAGCTCTTAGATAGGACTCAATTGTATCCACGTCCTTTGGACGCGAATACAATGGACAGCTCTGGCAAGGGAATCGTAGGTTCCCTTCCCTTCCACTTGATGCATTTTTGTGATGCAGACTGCACAATGGCGTCATAGCGCCATCTGCACCACTCCACTGGATGAGTCCTGGTTAGAAGAGACCAGGCCTGCATCGCTGGAGATAAGGACGGCGCGGGAACGAGGACAGGTGAGTGTGGCGCTATCTACAGGGGGGCAGTGTGGCTCTATCTACAAGGGGGGGCAGTGTGGCACTATCTACAGGGGGCTGTGTGGCACTATCTACAAGGGGCTGTGTGGCACTATCTACAGGTGACTGTGTGGCACTATCTACAGGAGGGTGTGTGGCACTATCTACAGGGGGATTGTGTGGCGCTATCTACAGGGGGCTGTGAGGCACTGTCTACAGGGGGCTTTGAGGGGCACTATCTACAGGGGGCTCTGAGGGGCACTATCTACAGCGGGCTTTGTAAATGGCACTATCTACAGGGGGGACACTGAGTGGCACCTTTCTACAGGGGGCATTGATAGTGGCACTTTCGACAGGGGGCACTGTGTTTGTGGTACTTTCCTTTACAGTGTTTGATACAATTGTATTCAGGGGCATAGTGTATAGTACTATTATATTCAGGGCCGAGTGTATGGTGCTATTATTTTCAGGGCTGCAGTGTATGGTGCTATTATATAAAGGGGCATAGTGTGTAACACCATGAGAATTTTTTCTTTGTTTATATTATAATGTTGGAAAGGTGAGGAGCTAAAGACATCTGAGTGGGAAATTCTGCAGAAATGGGTCATGTCCAGGAGAAGTCGTGATGAGGTCTGGACCGGATGGAGAAGAAAAGAGAAAAAGAATGACTAGACTCTGGGAAAACATCTCCTGTGAGTCACTGGATTTATAGAAAACCTGTCCCCTCTCCTGATTTGTCTATTATAGGAACTCCTTGTATTCCACAAAAAGTAGTTTTTTTAGTCCAGTACTAGTAGGCAAATGTGTGTTACCATTCCCATTGACAAGGGGAATCGTAACACTTATTTTTCAATGCTAGCACACGGCGCAGCAGGGCGGTGGTGGTGGTGGTGAAGGGGGCCCAAGTTTGGGGAACATGGTCTACTTAATCCACCACTGCTGCCCTCTAAGCACTTGCGGGCTAATTTAGAACAATAAAATTCTTTATCTCAGCAATGGAGATACTAGAAAGGGATACAAAGGTATGTGTGCACATGTTTTTTAAGTGATCTACAAAGTGCTGGGACTCATTTGTTAGGCAAAATCGTGATGACAGATTCCCTTTAACCCCTTTCCGACATTTAACGTACATGTACATCATAGTCAGGAGGTCGTTTAACTGCTTTGATGTCACAGTCAATGGCGGTCACAGAATCTAAGCCATTATACGAAGGGGAGGGCCCCTTTATCATCCCATCGGCCCCCTATTAGGGCCTTCTCTATTATCCCATCAGCTCCCTATTAAGCCCTGCCTGAGGAAAAGCTTAGGAGACAGCAAAGAGCACAATACACTGCAATACATATGTATTGCAGTGTAATGTGCAAGCAATGCAATGATCGCATGTAGTATTCCCCTAGTGGGACTAAACATTTTTAGATATAAGTTAACGTTTTTAGAAATATAGAAAAAAAATAAAAAGTAAAAAAACAATAAAGAATTAAACATAATTAGTTCCGCTGTGTACATAACTATGTAAACTATTATAATATAACATTATCGATCCTGAATGGTTAATGCTTTAATATATATATATATATATATATATATATATATATATATATATATATGAGAAACGCCTAAAATCTCAGAATATGGGGACCAAACAATTATTTTGTTTGTTAACAAATTGTTTTTACTTTGTAAATGTAGTAAAACAAAAACAACCATATACTTTTTGTATGGTAAAAAAAAGCCCTCCTATGGCTATGTGAACGGAAAAATGAAAAGTTATGGCTTTTGGAAGTCGAGGAAGAAAAAACTAAAAAAGGCTATGTTCACACGGGGTATTTTGCCGAGTTTTTTGACGCGGAAACCGCGTCGCAAAACTCGGCAAAAATGGCCCGAAAATGCCTCCCATTGATTTCAATGGGAGGCGTCGGCGGCTTTTTCCCGCGAGCAGTAAAACTGCCTCGCGGGAAAAAGAAGCGACATGCCCTATCTTCGGGCGCTTCCGCCTCTGACCTCCCATTTACTTCAATGGGAGGCAGAGAAAGCATATTTCGCGCTGTTTTATGCCCGCGGCGCTCAATGGCCGCGGGCGAAAAACGGCGCGAAAATCGGCGTGCAGGGAGAGGAAAATCTGCCTCAAAGTTCCAAACGGAATTTTGAGGCAGATATTCCTCCCCCAAAATACTCCGTGTGAACATAGCCAAAGGCTGCAGGCGTAGGGGATAAGGCCCCATGCACACGACTGTAAAATCAGACGTAATTAATTACCGTAATTACAGTCCATAATTACGGGCCCATTCATTTCTATGGCCGATGGACACCTAGGTGACCGTGCCATAGAAATTTTCCGAAAAAAATAGGACATGTCCTTTTTTTTTATTATACGGACTGTGCCTCCATACTTTATAATCGGTGCACGGTCCATAAATACGGACGGCCGTGCCCGTAATTACGGGTCGTAATTACAGGCACGGTCATGGGCATGGTGCCTAAGGGGGTAAATAGTTATGGATTTAAATATTTTATGTTTAATAATTGTAATGAATGCAGATAAATTTGTAGAGATTAATTTTTACTTTTGACATTAAAGGGTCTTTCCCAGGGGTCGGACACTCACTGATCAAGCATTGATGGCCTAAACACCTTTAACTGAATATATTTATATATCGACTCCTGCCTATTTCCATAGTGCCTCTTTCCAGGTTCCTTGTTTACTGCTGCAGTGGCATGCCACCCATACTAATGACATATAATGTGACCATGGCCAGTGGCGTAACTATAGAGGTCGCAGCGGTTGCACTTGCGCCGAAGTCAGCGGGGGGCACCACATCAATGAAAAGTTACTGTAGTAACTGGGGCCTATGTAATAAAGTACACGGGCCCCTGTTACTATCGTAACTGTCAGTACCTACCCTCCTCGTTCTGGAGTCCACTGCACTATTGATTCCATCAAAACAACGGAACCCTGTCACAAAGGTGACAAATGGAAACCTTTAACAACGTTTCCGTCACCATTGAGATTAATGGTGAGGGAAACGGAAGCTGAGGTTTCAGTTTACCTTTCCGTTGAGGGGTTAACCCGACAGAAGCCTACGATGGAACCCCTCAACGGAAGGGCAGCGGTAATGTGAACAGGACTACTTCGATGACGGCTTTTTTTATTATCAATGAAATGGTTAACGAGGGTTGTGTGTTTTTTATTTTTATTTAAATAAAATATTTTTTCTATGTCTTTGTATTTTTTTAAACTTTATTACTTCCGCCTTAGTAACGGCCGCTGACTGATTGACAGTGTCCATTACTAAGGCGGGGCTTAATGTTAGCCGGTGAAAAGGCTAACCCTAACCCCTATTATTACCCAGGTACCCACCTCCACCAGGGGTGCCGGAAAGAGTTGGGTACGGTCCAGGCTGGTATTATTAGGCTGGGAAAGGCCAAACACAGTAGCCCTTCCCACCCTGGTAATGCTAGGCTGCTGCTGCTATGTTGTATCTGGCTGGTTATGAAGAATTGGGGGGACCTCACGTAATTTTTTTAAAATAAATAGTTGGAAAGAACGATGTGGGATTCCCTCATTTTTATAACCAGCCAGATACAATATAGTAGCCAGATACAATATAGCAGCAGCAGCCTAGCATTACCAGGGTGGGAATGGCCAATGATTTTGGGCTTTCCCAGCCTAATAATACCAGCCTGCGACCGCTCCAGTTCCTAACTATTACTACAGATGCTTTGGATGTGTTTTAGGAGTGTAATGGATTACGCCATAGCATATCATATCATATCATATCATTACATATCTGTTGTGAGAGTGTGCTCGAAGAAGGATAATTGTGTTATAATTACACACAGGGCTTCCTTATATAATTTATTCTATTGTTTCTAAACATTAGCTCTATATTTCTATATACATGTAATCCTTTCTGTATATACAGGGTGATTCTAAAAGGATGGTACAAAATTATAGCCTCAATATTCATAACACAGAGAACATAACTCAAATGTATTAACATGAAAAGACACACTATCTATCCAAGTTTTATCTATACACTACAAATGTTCAAAGTGATTTCCATTGTTCACACAGCAGATGTCTAGGTGGTAGTCCAGTTCTGTCCAGACGCATGCCAGCATATACTCAGATATGGACTTCACTGTTTCAGTGATGCGCTGTCTCAGGGCGTTCAGATCCTGTGGCTGGGGGGGAGAGTGCAGATACACTGAGTCGTTAATGTAGCCCCACAGAAAGAAGTGGCAATCGTGGAGGCCAACGCAACATTGGTAAATTGTTGTTTCCGGCACGGCCGATCCAACGTTCCGGTAGAGTTTCATTTAGGTATCGGCGAACATCCAAATGGAAAGGTGCACCATCCTGCTGATAGACTACGTTTGGCAGATCTTCCTCTGTCTGTTGCATAAGCAATTCCTTTAACATGTCCGCATTAGAGTGGCCAGTGACAATATCCTCGGCAAAAAGAAGGCACTGTAGATTTTGTGCAAGCTTATTGCATAGAACACGTTTACTTTTGGTGAGTCCCTCATGTGCTCGATAAGGGCACATGGTTTTTCTGAGCCCCAAATTCTAATGTTGTAGCGATTGACCTTCCCACTGAGGTGAAAGGTAGCCTCATCACTGAGCACCATCCTGTCAGCGAATTAGTCCTCTTCCAATCAGCCCTGCAAGTCAATGCAGGAGTCACAGCGCTTTGGTTTGTTGTCTGGTTTCAGCTTCAAAAGATGTGATTTGTATGGCTTACAGCACAGATATTTTCGTAACATATGCCACACCATGGTTTGTAGCACCTGTAGTTCCATACTAGCCAGCCGGGTCGACTTTCTAGGACTATGCTTGTACACGCCTCGAATGCTGTTCCTTGTCTCTTTCGAAGTCTTTGGGTGGCCTGGACTTTTCCCATGACATAAACACCCAGTGGTTTCGAATTACTTCACCGAACGCAAAATGAAGTTTCTATGCGGAGCACATTTACCAAATTTATTCTGAAAGTTTTGCTGTACTCACAACAGACCACGTTCTTGCAAATTCCAAAACGCAAAAAGCTTTTTCTTACTTTGATGTCACCATCTTATGTCACACTATGTTAGCACATTTCAAATTTTGCTTTTGAAAATGAAAGCTGTGGTGTGATTGGTTGCTATGGCTGGGCACTAAGCCAGTTTTACTTTGATTTTCAGTCACTGGCCATTTACCAGTGATGTTACTATAACTACAGGCCTTTACTTTTGCACCATTCTTTTTGAATCACCCTGTATAAATATAAATATAAACACGAATGAGAGGCCTTCCCAGGATCCAACATGGCCGATTTGTAAGCTAGTTATTAAATGCGCATGTATGAACTACGTAACCAAGTCACGCAACCATGGCAACCGAGGACGCTTCATCTTGGGCTTTCCAATTGCTATTGCATCGACCCATGTGATTTGATTGTGACATCACACTCAACCTACGCTTTGTACATGCGCAGTGCATCTTGTAGACGCTATGTAATTATTACTGTTTGTCGCTGCCTGAATGCTATCTTCTGATTGGTGAAGTGTATCTAATATGAATAATTGATCATTAGGTCAATTTTAAATTATTGCTTCACTGTACACTTAGCAAGTTCATGAAAGGTTTGATATATATATTATGATATGATGTATGTTATTACACTATTTGGATTCTGTATTTGTGATATGTATTTTATGGTATTGTATTGATTTCACTTGATTGTTTTATTGCCATATGTGGGTATATAACCCTGACAGCTGATGTATCACATTACTTGAGAAGGGCCTTGTGATGGGCTGAAACGTTGCAGCGTAGACATGGATGAATAAATAACTTTTTATACTTTGAGTGCTGCAATTTCTTTATATTCTACTTACCTTATGGACCCTGGATCAAGGTCAAGTTCGCATAGCACCCTCTCACACTGGATGCCTGCTGTGCACCCATGGTACCTACACCTTTGGGTACGCCTACCACGAGTTGAGATCAACTGTATATTCACAAGCAGCAGAATTGTTGCAGAAATGTCTTTTGTTTTCGGGGGAAAGCACATGGATTTCTACAAGATGTGAATTTACCCTAACTGCTGCATGTGAATTTACCCAAACTGGCAACAGTAGCAGGTCAATGGTGGTAGTGACCTCATTAAAGTACGGCAGGTAAGTTCTTCCTATTCATATTATCATTTACCCAAATTTTGTAGGATATTTATGAAATTGTATTGTGCAGATTTTGTATTAAAACTGAGATTGCTGACGCCAGAACGACTGTAAGGGCACGGCCAGACATGGCAGAGTTTTTCCGCTGCAAATGTTGGTGCAGATTTGGGGCAATTACGCAACGAATCTGCACCAACATTTGCATATTTGACAGGTAATTCAGACGTTGCAGAAAAGACAGCGGACTTTCCACAGATTTCAGTTTTTGCATTGCAATGGCTGAAATCCGCAGTGAAATTCCGCTTCTTCTCCGCAACAGACAGTGAATGCTGCGGAGGGAAAATTTTGCACCTCAGCCTATGGTCCACAGCGGAGTTTTCCGCAACATCTGAACTTAACTTGCCTAAAAATGTATTGAAACAACTGTAAAAAACGGCCGCTGGAGAATTACACAGCAATTCCGCCACGTCTGAACCTGCCCTTATCTTCCGCATCAGTATGGCCATGTGTGTCACATTCAAGTGAAAATTCCATAACATCACATCCTGCAAATATTGTTTTAAATGTTGTCATGTTATTTTAATAAACATAGGTTGAAAATCTGCAAATACACCGAATAAAACAAATCACAAGATCATCTGAACATCCAGTTAAGTGGTATATTAGATCACAGACGTGATGACAGACTATGTGTAAACATGCGGAAACAAGGAAAGATGGTGTTCTAATCTTACTGTTCATTGTAGTGCAAAGCAAATGATTCCCCTGCTGACATCTACACTGAACACACAAATCATCAACCTAGTGAATTACATTTGACAGCAATTACGGGAGTGTATTTTGCTTGGTAAGTCAGTCAATATATGAAAAACATCGCCCTTACATTTTAACTACAGTAAAATGCAGTAGTAATAAATCAATGTACATTGCTCTGCCTCTGTTGAATGTCACTATTTGATGACAACTACGTTAAAAACTAACTTTGGAAAGGCTACATCATTACAAAGAAACTGAGCCAAAAACTGCATCAGAACTGTGTGTGTGATTCTGGCCTTAGGGTCTGTTCACATCAGCATTGGTGTCCGTTGAGGGGTTCCGTCGGACCTTCCCGTCGGAGGAACCCCTCAATGGAAAGGCAAACGGAAACCATAGCTTTCCATTTGCATTACCATTGATTTGATTTCAGTTTTTTTTACTTTGATGCAGTTTTTGGCACAGTTTTTTGATCCAAAGCCAGAAGTGGATCCAAAAGGAAGGAAAAGTATAAAGAAAAGACTGATGCATCTACTTACTTGTGTGTCCACTCCTGTGTCTGGTTAAAAAAAACTTAGACAAAAACTGCGTCAAAAATGTATGTGATCCTGGCATCAAGAACTAAAATTTGAATCAGTTGCTCCAGATCAGGTGAACATTACTAAAGAAAATTTTGGAGGAAGATGTATTATTTTTGGTGTATTTTCATTAGGGTCCATTCAGATGTTACATTTGAGGTGTGGTTAAAGTCGCATAAAAAAACACGGTTTTCAGAATGCGTTTTTTCGATGCGGGTTCCCACATAGCGTAAACGTTGCGGAATTTCCGCAACGGAATTCTGTCCAGAAATTTTACAGCACTTACAGTAGCAGCAAAGTGTATGAAACTTGGAAAATCTCATGTCCACACTGTGGGAAAAAAAAAACAGCGAAACGATCAGAAATTGACCTGCAGTGCGGATTTTAAATCCCCAGCATGTCCAGGGGCGTAGCTAGGGGGGGGCAGGCGGGGCATGTGCCCCGGGCGCAAGGGAAGGGGGGGCCCCCGAAGAGCAGCTGATCGCTGCTGACAGGCGCCCCGTATGTCGGACACCTGCAGCAGCTTAGGAAGAGCCAGGAAATTAGGGCGTTCTGACTGGGGTCTGTGACGGCCAGGGAGTGGACCAGTCCAGTCACCTGACTTGTCACCTGACCTCACATCAGTGACATGAGGTCAGATGACTCAGGTCAGGGGACAGGTCCACTCCCGTGCTGCAGCCTTCCAGCTCTGAAGTTATACATGCCGAGAAGCAGAGAGGAAGCTCCGCCCACACACAGCCCTTCCTGACCTGTCAGCAAGGAGACATGGTGAGTGTCTGTGTGTATATGTGTGTGTAGTGTGAATACAGTGTGTGTGTGTGTGTGTGTGTGTGTGTGTGTGTCTCTGTGTCTGTCTGTCTGCATGTGTTTGTCTCTTATATCTACTACATTATCTGTACTCAGAGAGTTATCACTGTGCTATCTGTAGTGTTACATAGGACCACAGGTAACCATCTACTACATTATCTGTACTGTGTAGCAGAGCTGAGATTGTAATTTAGCACAACGTGTTATCTGTGGTGTTACATAGGACTGCAGGGGACACAACTACATTATCAGTACTCAGAGAGTTATCACTATGTGTTATCTGTGGTGTTACACAGGACTGCAGGTAACATCCACTACATTATCTGTGCTGTGTACATATGTGCCTGTGTGGGTATATATAGGTCTGTTTGTGAATGTGTCTATGTGCTTGTATATTTGTGCCTTTTATGTATTTGTATATGTCCCTGTCTGTGTATTTATCTGTCGGTGTGTGTGTGTGTATATGTGTCTGTACATCTATATATTTACCTGTATGTATATATTCCAGATGTGTGTATGTATATTTGCCTGTATGTCTAAATATCTGTCTTTATGTATGTACAGTATATATGTTCTAGTGTGTCCATATATGTGGTTTACGTTTTGGTTTGTGTAGGGGGCGGCAATAGAGAGTCCCACACAGGGCGCCATCCAAGCTAAGGCCGGCCCTGGCTGTGACCGACCCTAGTCAGAAGGAACTCCGCCGCTGCCTGCGCCGCATGACCTCCTCGGCTTCTCCGGTAAGTCACACCAGGCAGAGCGGAGAGTGGGAGCGATAGGCTACCGCTCACCGGTCTGTTCACAGTGTGGCGCTAAGTACAAGGGGTGTGAGCGTGGCGCTATTTAAAACGGGGGAATGTGGTGCTATTTACAAAGGGGCAGCGGGCTGTGTGTGGCACTATCTACAAGGAGGGGCAGTGTGCCGCTATCTACTAGGGGGGAAGCGGGCTGTGTGTGGCGCTATCTACAGGGGGCTGTGTGTGGCCTCTTTAATTTATTTTCTGTTAATTTATTTTTATGTTAATTACATTATAGAACTATATCGCTTGTAAAATGTAGAAATGCTTTTATACTCGCGTTACATTAAAAAAATTGTGGAAAAAAATTACACCTCATTGATTGGTAGGGAAAGAAAACATGGCGAGGGGGAAGGAGATGTCAGGAAATAAGTTGGGGGGGGGGGCGCCAATCTGAATCTTTGCCCCGGGTGCAGGAGAACCTAGCTACGCCTCTGGCATGTCAATTTATGCTGCCTTTTTGTTTCTTCTCTGTTGCAGGTTTTCCCCATTGAATTCAATAGGGATGCAAAACCCACAACAAATAGCCAACTGTTGCGACTTTTGTGACAGAAACGCAATGATTCCGCCGCAAAAATCGTAACTCAGAAAATAAAAAAGCTCACATTTACAACCCAGAAATTGTCATATCGACGTTTTATTCTGTTCTACTTCCAGGCCGGCCTCCTGGGATGACGTTTCATCCCATGTGACTGCTGCAGACAATCACAGGCTGCAGCGGTTGCATAGGCTGTAGCGTCATGCCGGGAGGCCGGACTGCTTGTCAATAGAAGGACACATCGCTATGGCTACGTCCAGGGTAAGTATGTATCTTGAAATGCCACCCGAAATACTGCACCACAATGTGTGTTTCGGATTGAATGTGCTGGGTTTTCTAGGTCGGATACGCTGCGCAGTTTTACGCAGCGAATTTGACCTGTGGGAACCCGGCCTTTGTTGTTTTGTTTTTTTGCTGCCGTTTTCAAAATCAGATTAAAACTGGTAGGTTTTAAAAAAATGTTGTGATTTTTCCACAATTACAGAATTTGCAGCAAAAACACAACATAAACTTCTCATGGAAATATACCGTTCAGGCCACTTTCACTTGGCAGTATTTTGGTCAGTATTTTACATCAGTATTTAAAAAGCCAAAACTGGGAACGGGTCCAAAACATGGAAGAAGTGAAAATCTCCCCATTATTCTTTTTCTGCTTATTTTCCATTCCTAGTTTTGGCTTAGAAAAATTGATGCAAAGTACTGACCAAAATAATGCCATGTGAAAGTAGCCTAAGGCCAGGATCACACACACACACGCACGCACGCACGCACGCTCGCACGCACACACACACACACACACAGTTTTGATGCCGTTTTGGCACATTTTTTGGAGCCAATCACAAGAGAAGACACAAAAGAATGGAGAGGCATCAGTCTTTTCTTTATACCTTTAATTCGTTTTGGATTCCTGTCTTTGGCTCAAAATGAGCCATAAATGCATCAAAACTGTATGTGATGTTGGTCCTGGCCTCAGCCTCAGATGTTTACTTTGGTTACTTTTTGTTGAAATGTGTGTTATCAGCATATCTAGATCCAAATAGCTCGCTGAGGTCTTCAGAAAGAAATACATTTAGGTCCAGAATTATTTGGAATGTGACACAATCTTCATGATTTGGGCTCTGCTGCCACCACATTGGATTTGAAATGAAACAACGGAGATGTAATTGAAGTGTAGACTTTCAGGTTTAATTCAAGGGGTTGAACAAAAATATCCTGAGAAACCTTTAGGAATTGCAACCATTTTTCTCAAAAGTAATTGGACAAATTAACATTGCCATAAATAAAATAGTTTTTTTTTAATACGTTGTAGAGAATCCTTTGCAGGCAATGACTGCCTTAAGTCTGGAACCCATGGACATCACCAAATGCTGAGTTTCCTCCTTTGTGATGCTTTGCCAGGCCTTTACTGCAGCTGTCTACAGTTGTTGCTTGTCTGTGGGTCTTTTTACCTTAAAGAGACTCTGTCACCACATTATAAGTGCCCTATCTCTTACATAATGAGCTGTAATGTAGGTAACAGCAGTGTTTTTTATTTAGAAAAACAATCTATTTTCACCAAGTTATGAGCGATTTTAGCTTTATGCTAATGCTAATACCTTTCTTAATGCCCAACTGGGCGTGTTTTTACTTTTCACCACGTGGGCATTGTGGAGAGAAGTGTATGACACTGACCAATCAGCATCATACACTTCTCTCCATTCATGTATTCAGCACATAGTGATCTTGCATTGTTCACTATGTGCTGTCACATACACCCACATTAACGTTACTGAAGTGTCTTGACAGGGAATAGATATCAGTTCCAGCCAGGACGCGATGTCTATTCACAATCCCGACACTTCGGTAACGTTTGTGTGGGACTTACAGCACAGCACATCGAGATCACGTTGTGCTGTCATTTACAGCGTGATCTCGCGAGATTACGCTTACTGTGCTGTAAGTCCCACACAAACGTTACGGAAGGCTGGGTTCACACGTGGCGGAATTTCACTTAAATTCCGCTGCGGACACTCCGCAGCGTTAATCCGCAGCGGAGCCGTTTCTGCATTGACTTCCACTTCTATTTAGAAGTGTTCGTTTAGACGATGCGTAACATTCCGCTGCGGAGCATAGGCTGCGGAGCGGAATTTGGTGTCCGCAGCATGCTCTGTCTGTTGCGGAGCAGTGGCGGACTCATGGCGGAATTTCTCCATTGACTTCAATGGAGATTCTAAGTTCCGCAATGAAGTCCGCAGCTGTCATGCACATGTTATGTGTGCTGCGGATGCGTCTTGCTTTTTTGCCATGACATTTCTTCATTCTGGCTGGACCTATGTATTTCTAGGTCTACAGCCAGACTGAGGAAGTCAATGGGGCTCCCGTAATGACGGGAGCGTTGCTAGGAGACGTTTGTAAATAGTCACTGTCCAGGGTGCTGAAAGAGTTAAGCGATCGGCAGTAACTGTTTCTGCACCCGGGACAGTGACTACCGATCCCAATATACAGCAACCTGTAAAAAAATATAAGTTCATACTTACCGAGAACTCCCTGCTTCTGTCTCCAGTCCGGCCTCCCAGGATGACGTTTCAGTCTAAGTGACGGCTGCAGCCAATCACAGGCCAAGCACAGGCTGCAGCGGTCACATGGACTGGCGCGTCATCCAGGGAGGTCGGGCTGGATGCCGAAAGAGGGACGCGTCACCAAGACAACGGCCGGTAAGTATGAAATTAGTTTACTTTCACTAGGGAAAGTGCTGTCCCTTCTCTCTATCCTGCACTGATAGGGAGAAGGGAAGCACTTTTCCCGCAGTCCGCAGCAGCTAGTCCGCATCAATTTTCTGCACATTTTGTGCAGATCCGCAGCCGTAATCCGCAACCCGGATTAGGTGCGGCATTGATGCGGACAGTTGCGGAGGAAATCCGCCACATGTGGTCATGCCCGAAGTGTCGGGATTGTGAATAGACATCCCGTCCTGGCTGGAGGTGATGTCTATTCACTGTCAAGATACTTCAGTAACGTTAATGTGGGTATATGTGACAGCACACGCTGTGCTGATTACATGAATGGAGAAAAGTGTATGACGCTGATAGGTCACTGATTGGTCAGCGTTATACACTTCTCTCCACAACGCCCACTTGGTCAAAAGTAAAAACACGCCCAGTTGGGCATTAAGAAAGTTAATAGCATAAAGCTAAAATCGCTCATAACTTGGTGAAAATAGATAGTTTTTCTAAATAAAAACCAATGCTGTTACCTACATTACAGCTCATTATGTAAGAGATAGGGCACTTATAATGTGATGACAGCCTCTTTAAGTTTTGTCTTCAGCAAGTGAAATGCATGCTCGATCGGGTGGAGATCTGGTGATTGACTTGGCCATTGCAGAATATTCCACTTCTTTACCTTAAAAAACAAATGGGGTGCTTTCGCAGTATGTTTTGGGTCATTGTCCATCTGTACTGTGAAGTGACGTCCAATCACCAATGCTGCATTTAGTTGAATCTGAGCAGAAAGTATATCCCTGAACACTTCAGAATTCATCTGGCTGCTTCTGTCTTCAGTCACATCATCAATAAACACTAGTGACCCAGTTCCTTTGGCAGCAATGCATGCCCATGCCATCACACTGCCTCCACCATGTTTTGCAGAGGATGTGGTGTGCTTTGGATCATGAGCCGTTCCAAGCCTTCTCCATACTTTCTTCCTTCCATCATACTGGTACAGGTTGATCTTAGGTTCATCTGTCCAAAGAATACTGCTCCAGAACTGGGCTGGCTTCTTTAGATGTTGTTTAGCAAAGTCTAATCTGGACTTTCTATTTTTGAGGCTGATTAATGGTTTGCACCTTGTGGTGAACCCTCTGTATTTGCTCTCATCAAGTCTTCTCTTTATGGTAGACTTAGATACTGGTACACCAACTTCCAGGAGAGTGTTCTTCACTTGGGTAGATGTTGTGAAGGGGTTTTTCTTCACCGTGGAAAGGATTCTACGATCATCCACCACTGTTGTCTTCCGTGGACGTCCAGGGCTTCTGGAGCTCACGAGATCACCAGTATGCTCTTTTATTCAAGAATGTACCAAACTATTGATTTGGCCATTCCTAACATTTGTGCTCTCTCCCTGATGGATTTCTACATATTTTTCAGCCTAACGATGGTCTGTTTCACTTGTATTGAGAGCTCCTTTGACCTCATGTTGTCGGTTCACAGCAACAGCTTCCAAATGCAAATGCCACACCTGGAATCAACTCCAGACCTTTTACCTGCTTAATTGATGATGGATTAACGAGGGAATAGCCCATGCAGCCCATTAAATAACTTTTGAGATAATTGTCCAATTACCTTTGGTCCCTTGAAAAAGAGGCAGCTACATATTAAAGAGCTGTAATTTCTAAACCCTTCCTCAAATTAGGATGTGAATACCCTCAAATTAAAAATGAGAGTCTGCACTTTGAGCCCATATTGATTATGTAACTGTATATTCAATATGTTTTGGTAAACAACTAAAATACCAAAACTTGTGTCACTGTCCAAATAATTCTGGACCCAACTGTATATAGAGGTCTATGTCTGGAAAGGAAATTAAAAAGATCACCAAACAATTGGAGTTCAATCATTTCACAGTCCAGAAGATTTATAAGGCTGGGTTCACACGACCTATTTTCAGGCGTAAACTAGGCGTTTTACACCTCAAATTACGCCTGAAAACACGGCTCAAATACGTCAGCAAACATCTGCCCATTCATTTCAATGGGTTTGCCGACGTAATGTGCCGACGACCTGTAATTTTACGCGTCGCTCTCAAAAGACGGCGCGTAAAATAACAGCGTCGTCAAAGAAGTGCAGGACACTTCTTGGGACGTAATTTGAGCCGTTTTGTCATTGACTTCAATGAAGAACAGCTCCAAATTACGGCCGTAATTGACGCCTCGCAAAACACAAGTACATGCAATTACGTCTGAAATGCAGGAGCTGTTTTCTCCTGAAAACAGCTCCGTAATTTCAGCCGTAATTGTCGTTATCGTGTGCACATACCCTAAGGTGGAATTTGCCACGTGGCTGAAAACCGCACTGCAAAAATGCAGGTGTTTTTAGTGAGATTTGGCATGGTTTTGCAGTCAGCATGGAAACAGTAATTGTAGCCCACGACTGCGGGCACGGCCGTCTGCTGACGGCCGCCCTAATTTTCGGGCCGTGCTCCCATACAAGGTATGGGAGCACAGCCTGTAAAACACTGAAACATGGACATGCTCCATAATTCCCGGCACAGTTCTACGGCACGGACACCCATCCGTAGCGATACGGAAAGGTGTCCGTGGCCAATAGAACTGAATGGGTTCGTAAAACCGTGTTACGGTCCGTGGTTTTACGTTCGTGTGCATGGGGCCTTAGTGGAGAAGATTTCAAACAACTGACAACTTTCCCAGTCGAGGCTGTCCCAACTAGTTTGACCCAAAAGCAAAAGATAAGATGTTGAAAGAATTCTCTAGAGGGTGTATTCAGACATTGCAATGTGACTCAAATTGCATTTTAAAAAAAATGCATCCGAAAGCTGAACGTGTTTTTACCGCAATTTGACACGTTTTGTGGGAGTAAAACCAAAACCGCACCGATAAAACACACCAAGACGCGGTAAAATTACATCCGGTTTTTGTATGATTTTTTTTAATGCAGTATAAATTGCAATGTCTGAATACACGCTAAGAACCCCAGAATTTCATCATGGGAGCTCCATTGGTGGAATTACTATTATGTTTAGGGTCATCGTCATGTGACAATGCAAAAAGTGGATCTTAAATTAACCCTGGTCATGCATAATATAAAAAAAAAATTCTCAAAGGGGTTGTCTTACAACGACAACTCCTGCCCATATGCCCTATTAGGGCATATGGACGTCTTAGAGGGGAAATGGAGGGCTGCTTTACAGACGGCTCCCGTTCTGGCTGTCCGTGCACATCAATTTATTCATGCATTCCACGGATTGCTATTCATTTATGCTATATTTCCTCTGCAGGGATAATGTGTGGCCATCCATGACATACCACAGCGATAACAGCTAATGGTTAGAGAAGTCAGTGAGAAGTCAGTTCTTTTTTAAAAAGGGATTGCCTCCATGAGTCAACCCCTTTAAACCCTTAGACCCCAAGATGGTGCGGCTGATGCTGGCTATTTCAAACAGCTGATACCACCTGTAACAGCCAGGATTGGAGATAACTTAGATCCCGGTTGTTTAACCCCTCAGATACCGCAGTCATCTGAGTGGCTAGATACAGGGGGCTAAATCTGTCATCAGATCGCCCCCCCTACAACAAAATCTCAGGGTGCCAAGCAGTTGCCAAGGCAGCTGGATGTCTATTAAAGGCCCTCAGGTCTGCCATTAGTGCCCTACTATAAAGCCTTACCAGAGGCAAGGCTTAATGTTAGAACACAGATAAACGTAATACACTGCATTACATAGGCATTGCAGTTAATTACAAAAGTGATCTAAGGCTGGGTTCACACTACCTATTATCAGACGTAATGGAGGCATTTTACGGCTCGAATTACGTCTGAAAAAACGGCTACAATACGTCGGCAAACATCTGCCCATTACTTTCAATGGGCTTTACGATGTACTGTGCCGACGACCTGTCATTTTACGCGTCGCTGTCAAAAGACGGCGCGTAAAATTACAGCCTCGTCAAAAGAAGTGCAGGACACTTCTTGGGACGTAATTGGAGCCGTTTTTCATTGACTCCAATGAAGAACAGCTCCAAATTACGTCCGTAAAAGACGCCGCGAAAATCGCGAGTACATGCAATTACATCTGAAATTCAGGAGCTGTTTTCTCCTGAAAACAGCTCCATAATTTCAGACGTAATTGCAGTTATCGTGTGCACATACCCTAAGGGTATGTTCACACGGCAAACTAAAGACAGCTGTAAAATACAGAGCTGTTTTCAAGAGAAAACAGCTTCTAATTTTCTGAAGTTTTTAAAGCATCAAGCATTTTTTGATGCGTTTTTTTACCGGACCTTTTTGGAGCTGTTTTTCTATTGAGTCAATGAACAGTTCCAAAAATGGCTCAAGAAGGGACATGCACTTCTTTTTTACAGGACATTTTTTTACGCGCCGCTTTTGCAAAGTTTTTTTCGACCGTTTTTCGGGGGGGGGGGGGGTTACGGCCCGAAAAACTTCTGGATATAAGCCGTCTACAAACATCTGCCCATTGATTTCAATGGCTAATACGGTGTTCTGTTCAGACGGGACGTTTTTTTACGCCTCGTTTTCCAAAAACGGCACATAAAAAGACGCCTGTTAAAAAGAAGTGCATGTCAATTCTTGGGACGTTTGTGGAGCCGTTTTTCATTGACTCAAAAACAGCTCCGAAAACAGCTGCGAAAAACGCGAGTTGCTTTCAGACGTTTTTTTATTAAGCGTGTGAACATACCCTAACAATCACATGGTAAAAAAAAAAAAGTTATGGCTGTTGAAATGCGAAGATGGAAAAACAAAAATGAAAAAAATTTAAACCGGCTGTGTTCACACGGCTTATTTTTTGCCGTTTTTCAGGCCGTAAACGCAGTGAAAAACGGCTGAAGATACGGAAGCTGAACGCCTCCAAACATCTGCCCATTGATTTCAATGAGAAAAACAGCGTTTCGTTCCAACGGGGCGTTCTTTTACGCGGCCGTTGGAAAAAACAGCACGTAAAGGAACTTCCCGTAAAAATAAGTGCATGTCCCTTCTTGAGCCGTTTTTAGAGCCATTTTTCATTGTCTCAATAGAAAAACAGCTCCAAAAACATCCAGAAAAAACACATAAAAAACCGCTTGATGCTTAAAAAACTTCTTTTTGCATCTGGAAAGTGATTTGTAGTAGTTTCTATGGTTTTTTTTTTTTGAACGTTCAGACCAGTTGCTGTGGATAAGCTATAATAAATAGAGCATAATCATAAATAAAATACATTATTCATTATTAATCCATATATTTTATCACCATCATTAATCTTTCTGCCTGCTGCCATTTTTACCATCCACCCTTTAATTGAGTATGAATTCTTTGACCATGGAGTCACAGCTTGCACATGTTAGATTAACCTGTCCAGTCAAGGATGGGATGCATAGCGTCAGGGGCGAACACAGACAACTCGGGCCCCCTGTGCAAGAACCGTATATGGGCCCCTTGCTCTCCAATATCTTATCATAGATCACCCCTTATGTCGCTCTAAAAATCCATCAGTAATTCTTAGCCATAAAATGTATTACCTCAGGCATTGACGTGCAATATAATAGATAGAAGAAGGCTGCTTTAAGGTGCAGTGTGCCCATTATCTACTGGGCCCCTGTGCAACTACACAGGTTGCACCAATGGTATGTCCGCCCCTGCACAGCACAAAACATGGGATTATAACCTTATAATTTGAGAATGAACCCACAGAGGAAGCAAAATCAGATGCTAACAGACACTATGTCAACAACATTTTATTCAAACTTGAATTTGCTAATGTGGTTGTGTAACCTGTTTTTCAGTCATAGAAAAAGGGGAAGCAACTGATCAAAGGCAAATTTGAGGCAAATGTCAATAATGTAATTATAGATGACAACATGACACACACATTTTATTGTGCCACAGGCAATTCAAGTGTTAATTCCTTTGAGCTTGATTTTGTTTGGTTTTATTAAATGTGATATCTTTAAAGAGGCTCTGTCACCAGATTATAAATGCCCTGTAATGATGGGGTAGGGAGACAGACAGGTGAGCCCTAATCTACCCGCCACTCAGTCCCTGCCTACTTGCAACGACCCACCCTAGGCGACGGGGTACAACTGGGCGACGGTCCCTACACTCAATAGGTGCACGACAGACAAACAGACAAGGGTACAAAGAAGCCGGGGAAATGGGGAAGTTGCCCACGGGAACACCGTGAGCAACAAGCGAGGTGAACGAGCCGAGTCAAACCAGGAGATGAGCGAGGTACAAAACGCAGAGCAAAAGAGTGGTCAGTAAAGCCAAGGTCAATAACAAGCAGAGGGTCAGTAGTTCAAGAAGCTGCAGCAGGGCCAGGAAACCAGCAGAGAAGAATCACAAGCAAAGGAGGAACAGGAAAGGCAGGTATAAATAGACAGAGGGCGGGAGCTAGCTCCGTCTGGCCACGCTGTGATAGGCTCTCCCACTCCTAAGCCTGCCATCCTGAGTGGTGGAAGATGGAGTCAGTCTCACAGACATAGAAGCAGGTGCAGACTGATTACCTATGGGCGTTGACACAGAAGCTGTGTCTGCCAGATCCTTTACATGCCCTATCTCCTACCTAATCTGATAGGCGCTGTAAGGTAGATAACAACAGTGGTTTTTATTTTGAAAAACGATCATTTTTGTGCAAGTTATGAACAATTTTAGATTTATGCTAATTAGTTGCTTAATGCCCAACTGGGCGTTTTTTACTTTTTACTAAGTCGGCGTTGCCAGGATGCACATCGGCTATGGGTGCACATCCGTAGCCATCCGTAATTACGGAAAGCGCCCATAGACTTCTATGGGGAGTCCGTGGCGTAATTACCGACAATAATTGGACATGTTCTATATTTTACAGATCATTTCTACGGAACGGACACCCATCTGTAAAAATACAGAAAGGTGAATTTTTACATATGGGTGTCCGTTTTTGTAGCCCATAGAAATGAATGGGTCCGTAATTACGGATGAAAAATACAGTCGTGTGCATGGGGCCTAAGCAAGAAGGGAAGAGAAGTTTAAGGCTGGTTTCACACAAATCATTTTGCATCGTTTATTGGGGTTATCAGGCATGTCCATATCAACCAGTCTGTCGTCAATTCCTTAGCTCCTAAGCTCAAGGCAGAATTTCTTTTGAACTGAAGGCAGGGAAGGAGCATGGAGACTTGGCAGGACTTTTCTCAATCTCTCACTGCCACATGTTTGTATTTGATTTGATACTATTGCCATTGCCTGCTATACATTTCATAAATGCCTTTTACTAAGAATTATATATAAATAATGACATGATAAACATAGTTACATAGTTATTACAGTTTAAAAAAAAAGGCATACACTATATGAACAAAAGTAGTTGGACACCTACAGGAACTTTTATGACATCCCATTCTAAATCTATAGGCGTTAATATGGAGTTGATTCCTTCTTTGCAGCTAAAACAGCTTCCACTCTTCTGGGAAGGTTTTCTACAAGATTTTGAAGTGTGTATGTGGGAATTTTTGCCCATTTATCCAGAACAGCATTTGTGATCTCAGGCTTTCGATGGGGTTGAGGTCAAGGCTACGTGCGGGCCAGTCAACTTCTTCAACACAAAACTCACCCAACCTGTCATAATGGAAGAGAAAAGGGCCTTTCCCAAACTGTACCCACAAAATAGGAAGCATACAATTGTCCAAAATGTCTTAGTATGCTGAAGCAATAAAACGGCTGTCCAGGCACGGACAACTGATGACCTATCCGCAGGATAGGTCATCAGTATATGATCGGTGGGGGTCCAACAACCCGGCCCCAGACCGATCAGCTGCTCCGGCTCCCTTCGGGCACCGGATGTCCATGCAGGAAACAGATGGCTTTTGTTCCTATTCAAGTAAATATGAGCAGAGTTGCTGTTCTGCAGCACAAACGCTAGGCAGTGCACAGAGCCATCTGCTTCCGGCTCTGAATACTGCATACCCTGCATAACATCTGATAGGCCCAGGCAGGCCAGCCATCAGGAATTTCTGGGCCCCATACAGCCAAAGAGATTGGGCCCCCCTTCCATTACCGGGGGTGGGCAACGCAAAGTGTGGCGCTCACGTTTGTACGCTATATGCAGTAACTGATTTTGTTACTGAAGTCAAGTTACAGTGAACGAAACCATGAAGCAGTCAGTGTCCAGTTGATACCCTGGATTTTATTGAATTCAGACAAAACATATGGCATATAATGGCATCTGCGGAATGGGCCTGGGGAAACTCTTGAAGTCACTGTCCATAAATGAATAGAGACGTCAGGAGCTTTACCTGGGCCAAAGTCCATGGGCAGAGTGCTTGTGATGCTCTGCCTGGGGACTCCGGCATTGGGAAGCTCCTGACATTACTATCCGTATAGTGTTGTCAGGAGAGGTATATCTTTTTTTTGCGGGATCTTTCAGGATGGAATAGCAGAGTCTACTAAGCTATTCCATCCTTCAAAAGAAAAAAAGTATACCGAAGTATACCAACCCAATGTAGACCAAAAGGACATAATGGAGCCCTATGAACACATTTATCGTATACGTCAGAAGCTTTTCTGACAGACAAGATAAAAGTAGGGCGATAACACGATGTGGAGGGCGCCTTAAGAGAAGGTGAAGCACTTGTGAGGATGTAAAGAGCACTAAGGCAAGTAAAAAAAAAAAAAAAAAAAGCTTATACTTTCCTTGCCACGCATGTCTCTGATGACAGTCAGATGGGATGAAACGTCATCTCTGGAGGCCGGGCTGGACACAGAAGCACAGAGTTCTTGGTAAGTATAACCTTTTTTTTTCAGAGTTGCAATTTTTTGGTGGCAGAATCGCAGCTTTTCCGGCGCAAAAAAAGCAACATCTGCTATTTGTTGCGGGTTTTACCTCCCATTGAATTCAATGGAGAAAACCCACAAGAGAAGAGCAGTGATTCTGAAACATAAATGGACATGCTGCGGATTAACAAAACGCACCGCAGGTCATTTTATCAACAGTTTTTTAGTGCAGTTTTTACGCAGCGTGTGGATGGGATTTGTTTAAATCTCATCCACTCTGCTGCTACTGTATTATGCTGCGGATTTTCCGCAATGAAATCCATTGCAGAAAATCCGTAGTGTTTATGCTATGTGTGAATTTACCTTTACAGATTTTGCTAAGGATTTTCAGCAAATTAACCCTTTGCATTGTAAAGGGTGAAATGCGTGCCAATTTTGCAACATAATAGGCATGCGGCTGATTTAACAATCAGCGGAATGCCCTAAAACCCATGCAGATTATACACAATTTACATAAATTGTATTGTAATTTTAGTGGATTTTCAGTGCGCAATCAGCACCAAAAATAGGAGACAAATCCACCTTGCCTGAAGTGACAGGAGCAAACGAGCGCCGATCAACGATGTCTCGTTGAACGGCGCTCGCTGCATCGGCCGGTGTAAAAGGGCCTTTATGGTTTATTCACAGAGTGCAGTCAAATCCCATTTTTTTGCCACGATTTTTACAAAATCGCCGCAAAAACGTGTTTTTACTGTACTGTGAGAATATAGCCTATAAACACTGTTTTTTTTCATCTTTGGTGCCATTATTTTTTTTTAATGTCATTTTTGTAATGGCGGCACAAATAATGCGGTTTTGCCACGATTTTTAAAATCGAGGCAAAACTGCGCCATTTTTGCCACGCTTATGAAAATTGTGGCAAAAAAAACGCAAAGTGGACAAAAAAAAACAAACACTTTATTTTATACAAGTGGGGTCAGGGGGGATGTGAAGGAGGATGGGGCACTCACCAGTCTTGCAGGGTCCTGTCGGCTGTGTCTGGTGGGCGGCTCTCTCCGCGGGGAGCTGCTTTCATGCTTCTCATGCAGCAGCTTCCCAAACTGTCCACACAGGGTCCCAGCGTTAAAGATACTTCGGAGGAAGGAACAGAAGGGTCCGTTCCTTTCTCCAAGTAACTAACGCTGGAGCCCTTATAGAAATGTATACAGTTATTAAGAAGCGGGCGGGCCCTTTTTTTCCAGCATTGTGGCCAGGCTCCTGACTGCAGTGCCAGCTGTACTGCCCTGATGGCAGCCCTGGGTCCAGGTGTGGGTTTCAGGTGTTGGACCCTCACCGATCATATACTAATGACCTATCCTGTGGATAGGTCATCGGTTATCCATGCCTTACAACCCCTTTAAGATTTCAAGGCCAAACCCTGAAAAACAGCCTGATGGCAATATACGTCCTCCACTAAACTTTACAGTTGGCACAATGCAGTCAGGCAGATAACGTTCTCCTGGCATTTGCCAAATCCAGACTCATCCATCAAACTTATGCCTCGAATTACGTCGGAAAAGACTGCACCATTACTCGTCCAAACATTTGCCCATTGCTTGCAATGGGTTTTACGGTGTTCTGTTCCCACGAGGCTTAATTTTACGCATCGCTGTTAAAATACGGCGCGTAAAAAGACGCCCGCGAAAAAGAAGGAGGCATTCTTCATTGACTCCATTGAAAAACAGCTCCAAAAACGACCGTAAAATACATTGCGAAAAACGCGAGTTGCTACAAAAATGTCTGAAAATCAGTAGCTGTTTTCGCCTGAAAACAGCTCCGTATGTATATTCAGCCGTTTTTAGTCTAGCGCCCGAATCACGTCTGAAAACAGTGCGTGTGAACATACCCTAAGGCTATGTTCACACGCTTAACCAAAAACGTCTGAAAATACGGAGCTAGTTTCAAGGGAAAACAGATCCTGTTTTTTAGACGTTTATTAAGCCACTCGCGATTTTTCGCAGCGTTTTTTCGGACGTTTTTGGAGCTGTTTTTCAATTAAAAACAGCTTCAAAAACTTCCCAAGAAGTGACATGCACTTCTTTTTCGCGGGCGTCTTTTTACGTGACGCTTTTGGAAAACGAGGCATAAAAAAAACGCCCCGTCGGAACAGAACGTCGAATTTCCCATTGAAATCAATGGGCAGATGTTTGTAGGTATTCTGGTTTCGTTTTTTAAGGCATTTCTCGAGGCGTAAACGCCCCGAAATACGCCTGAAAACACTCCATGTGAGCAAACCCCAATATACCAGAACTAAAAATGGACTTTGTTTGAAATAAATCCGTACTGGTTGCGGAATTTCGATTGTGGAATCCGTACCGAAATTCCCCAACAAAGTATAGTACAATGTTAGTGAATTGGGTTTGAACAAACCCCATTCACTGGCAGCGTAAAAAATATGCCACAGAGGCATGCCCTATCTTTTGCGGAAATGCTGCGGATTTTCACCCCTAGATTTAAGTGAAATCTGCGGCTATATTTCGCACCAAAATCAACAACAAAATTTGCATGTAATACGTGCAGATTTTAGTGCCGATTTTGGTACGTATTTTTAGGCCCGTTCCACATAGTAATTTTTATGCAATGTGTGAACCTAGCCTAAGGCTGGGTTCCCACGGTTGGATACGCTGCAAAAAAAAATCATGCTGCGTATCCAAGCTGAAACCTGCAGCATCTTCCGTCCGAAAAATCACACCAGATTGTGGTGCAGTTTTTCGGACAGAATTTCCACTGCGTAAAAAAGCGCTCATACTTAACCCCTCCTTTGACGTTCGCTCCGACCTCCTACGATGACATTGAAGGTCATGTGCCAATCACAGGCGGCAGCAGTCACATGGGATGCAACGTCATCTCAGGAGGCCAGACGGCAGGAAGAAGGAGGGCGTTCTGGGTAAGTACGATTTTTTTTTCCGGAGTTGCAATTTTTGCAGCGTAATCGCTGCGATTACGCCGCAAAAGTCGCAACACTTGGCTTTGTGTTGCGGGTTTTGCATCTTCATTGAATTCAAAGGGGAAAACCCACAGCAGAAAATCAACAAAAATGTAGCATAAATTGACATGCTGCAGAATGAAATTCCGCACCGCAGGTCAATTTATTAACGTTTCCGCTGCGTTTTTTTCTGCGGCGTGGGCATGAGATTTTCTAAATCTCATCCACTACTGTAAATGCTGTAGAATTTCCACACAGAATTCTGTTGCGGAAATTCTGCAGCGTTTACGCTACGTGGGAATCCGGCCTAAGACTACCATAGTAGTGGTCCACCCTCCAGCTGTTCCGAAAAAGTGTGTGTATTCATTTGATTGCATTGTAGTTTCCGTGTCAGCAATGAGCAAATGGGAATGTTATCTGAATGTGATGGCTGGGCCATGCTGTTATGTCAGAATCTGGGGCACTGGAAGATCCTCTTATGCCAGGAGGCCCTGCTTCTCTTTTTTTTTTTTTTTTTTTTTTTTACTTTTTAAGACTTAACCCTCCCTCTTCCCTTCCCTCCCATTGTTGAACTTGATGAAGATATACTATATGAACAAAAGTATTGGGATACACCTCTTAATCATTGATGTCATGTTTTTCATTCATTTCCATTGCCACAGGTGTATAAAATCCAGCACCTAGCCACGCAGTCGTCTTAAGGCCTTATTTACACGAGCGTGTTAAACGTCCGTGGGACGGCCGTTGAAACAGCGGCCGTCCCACGGACCTATGTAATTCAATGTGGCCGTTCACACAGCCGTTATTTCAACGGACCGTGTGAAGGGTCTGTGCGAAAATAGGACATGTCCTATCTCTTCACGCTTCACGCATCACTCCATAGACTATCATCTATGTGGGATGTGTGACATCGCATTCCGCAGCGCTGAGCACGGATGCACCTCGGACATGAAAAACTGTAGTTTTTCATGTCCGAGGTGCGCAACGCTCGTGTAAATAAGGTCTAAGAGTATGTCCACACGCAGTGTTTTCAGATGTAATTCGGGCTCTATTACGCCTACAAACATCTGCCCATTGCTTGCAATGGGATTTACGGTGTTTTGTTCCCACGAGGCTTAATTTTACACAGGCTCGGGCATTAACCCACATCATTTTCGACCTTGAGACTGCGTCTCTGTTCCAATTTTAACCATTTCTTTCATCAATAAAAATGTGAACATTCTTTCCCTTTTAAAGCCAACACAGCGCTTGATCACTTTTTTCCTCTTTCCTGCTTAATTTTACACGTCGCTGTCAAAATACGGTGCGTAAAAAGACGCCCACGAAAAAGAAGTGCATGTCACTTCTTGGGACGTTTTTGGAGGCGTTTTTCATTGACTCCATTGAAAAACAGCTGCAAAAACAACCGTAAAATACGCCGCAAAAAACGAGAGTTGCTACAAAAACGTCTGAAAATCAGGAGCTGTTTTCGCCTGAAAACAGCTCCGTATTTTCAGACATTTTTGGTCACTGCGTGTGACCATACCCTGTAAACGCCTGAAAAACGGCAGAAAAATTGGAAGCAGAACGCCTCCAAACATCTGTCTACTGATTTCAATGGGAAAAAACGCATTCTGTTCCGATGGGCCGTTTTTTTACGCGGCCGTTTTGAAAAACGGCCGCGTAAAAAAACGGCCGCGAAAAAGGAGTGCAGGGCACTTCTTGGGACGTTTTTGGAGCCGTTTTTCATTGACTCTATTGAAAACAGCTTAAAAAACGGCCGTAAAAAACGCAGCGAAAATCGCGAGTGGCTTAAAAAAAAATCTGAAAATCAGGAGCTGTTTTCCCTTGAAAACAGCTCCGTATTTTGATAGGTTTTTGAGTTTGTGTGTGAACATACCCTAATTCTAAAATAGTGATCTGAAATCTGGCAGGGGAGTCTACAGGATAATCATGCCAGGCTCTCCAATTTGACATATAGTACTTTAACTTCGGTTCTCATGAACGACAGAAGGTCTGTGTGTTGCGTCCGTAATACAGCCGAAAAATAAGCACCCATATTATGCTCGTGTGAAAGCCACGGCCAGCCAATTGTAGTATTACATGGCAGCCATTCAGTAGAATGTCTGTTCATGTAATACATACACCGTGTTCCAAATTATTATGCACATTGGATTTAAGTGTCATAAACATTTAATTATTAGTTTTTCAATTAAACTCATGGATGGTATTGTGTCTTAGGGCTCTTTGGATCATTGTAATCAATCTCAGACACCTGTGATAATTAGTTTGCCAGGTGTGCCCAATCAAAGGAAAACTACTTAAGAAGGACGTTCCACATTATTAAGCAGGCCACAGGTTTCAAGCAATATGGGAAAGAAAAAGGATCTCTCTGCTGCCAAAAAGCGTGAAATAGTGCAATACCTTGGACAAGTTATGAAAACATTGGATATTTCAAGAAAACGTAAGCGTGATCATCGTACTGTGAAAAGATTTGTGGCTGATTCAGAGCACAGACGGGTTCGTTCAGATAAAGTCATAATGAGGAAGGTTTCTGCCAGACAAATTAATAGGTTTAGGAGAGCAGCTGCTAAAATGCCATTGCAAAGCAGCAAACAGGTATTTGAAGCCGCTGGTGCCTCTGGAGTCCCGCGAACTTCAAGGTGTAGGATCCTCCAGAGGTTTGCAAGTGTGCATAAAGCTATTATTCGGCCACCCCTAAACAATGCTCACAAGCAGAAACTGTTGCAGTGTGCTCAGAAATATATGAAGACTAATTTTCAAACCGTGTTGTTTACTGATGAGTGGCGTGCAACCCTGGATGGTCCAGATGGATGGAGTAGTGGATGGTTGGTGAATGGCCACCATGTCCCAACAAGGCTGCTACGTCAGCAAGGAGGTGGCGGAGTCATGTTTTGGGCTGGAATAATGGGGAGAGAGCTGGTAGGCCCCTTTAGGGTCCCTGACGGTGTGAAAATGACCTCTGCAAAGTACGTAGAGTTTGACTGACCACTTTCTTCAGTGGTACAAAAAGAAGAACCGTGCCTTCCGTAGCAAAATTATCTTCATGCATGACAATGCACCATCTCATGCTGCAAAGAATACCTCTGCGTCATTGGCTGCTATGGGCATAAAAGGAGAGAAACTCATGGTGTGGCCACCATCTTCCCCTGACCTCAACTCTATTGGGAACCTTTGGAGCATCCTCAAGCAAAATATCTATGAGGGTGGGAGGCAGTTCACATCAAAACAGAAGCTCTGGGAGGCTAATCTGACATCCTTCAAAGATATTCAAGCAGAAATGGTCCAAATACTCACAAATTCAATGGATGCAAGAATTGTGAAGGTGATATCAAAGAAGGGGTCCTATGTTAACATGTAACTTGGCCTGCTAAGTTTTTTTTGATTGAAAGAGCTTTTGATTTCTGTAAATATGACCTCCTGATGTAAAGGATCTGCCAGGCACAGCTTCTGTGTCAACGCCCATAGGTAATCAGTCTGCACCTGCTTCTATGTCTGTGAGACTGACTCCATCTTCCACCACTCAGCATGGCAGGCTTAGGAGTGGGAGAGCCTATCACAGCCTGGCCAGACGGAGCTAGCTCCCGCCCTCTGTCTATTTATACCTGCCTTTCCTGTTCCTCCTTGCTTGTGATTCTTCTCATTTGGTTTCCTGGCCCTGCTGCAGCTTCTGAACTATTTGACCCTGCTTCATATTGACCCTGGCTTACTGACTACTCTCCTGCTCTGCGTTTGGTACCTCGTACACTCCTGGTTTGACTCGGCTTGTTCACTACTCTCCTGCTCTGCGTTTGGTACCTCGTACACTCCTGGTTTGACTCGGCTCGTTCACCACTCTTGTTGCTCACTGTGTTGCCGTGGGCAACTGCCCCATTTCCCTTAGCTTCTGTGTACCCTTGTCTGTTTGTCTGTCGTGCACTTACTGAGCGTAGGGACGGTCGCCCAGTTGTACCCCGTCGCCTAGGGCGGGTCGTTGCAAGTAGGCAGGGACTGAGTGGCGGGTAGATTAGGGATCACTTGTCTGTTTCCCTACCCCCAACATTACACCTGATGCTGCAAATTCAACAAATTACCATTTTAGTTCTCTTTACAACCTTTAAAATGTTTTGATCTCTGTTGTGCATAATAATTTGAAACAGTGCATTTTGAGTTTTTTACTTCTAAAAAAAAATCTGTTATCATTAGGAGATTTGTTCAATAAAATTTGCATTATACTCCAACGGTTGATGGCTTGAAGATTATACTGACTGTCATTTGCATCGACTATTTAGGAAAATCAGCGAAAAATAACATTTGCATAATAATTTGGAACGCGGTGTAGATGGCTCAAGTCCAGCAGAACGGGAACCGCTCTGAGGTTGCAGTCACATGCGGCAGATTTTCTTGCAGAAATTTCGGTGACTGAAAATCAGTTTCCTTCATTTGATTGGTTCTTTAGCAAATGTATGAATTTCTGCAATAAAGTCTGCTGCCAGTGACTGCACCTTAGGCCTTGCTCCCACAGTGCAGATTTGCTGTAGCTTTTGCATGCATTTTTTAAACTAAAACCAGATATGGATCCAGGGGAGCAGACGTTTTATATATTTCTTCTGTTTAGGTTCAGTCCCTGGTTTTGGCTTAAAAAATACATGCAAATACTGCAGCAAATCTGCACTGTGCTAGGCCCCATGGATACAACCTTATATTTCATCAGTAATCACGGATCCATTAATTTCTATTGGCCATGGACACTTTTCAGTATTTTTACTGATGGGTTTCCATGCTGAAAAAATTATAGAACCCGTCCTATTCTTGTCCGTAATTACGGCACGGACTCTCCCATCGAAGCCTATGGGCGGTTCCGTAAATACAGACGACTATATATGTGCATCTGTAAACCATCCGTATTTACGAAAGCGTTGCTATGCAACATGTTGGTGACATCATTTTCAGCCTCCCTCTTTTTTTTACTGATCCGTATATACGGATCAAATACGGATGAATTACAGGTGACTATCGATCCGTATTTACAGACATTATTTACAGATAGATGAAAATACGGTCGTGTGCCTTAGGCCTCATGCAAACGGCGATTGCGGGCACTGCCGGCCGCTGCAGGTCACTTTTCGTGCCGTGGGAGCACGGACCGTAAAGAACGAAAATTAGGAAAGGTGTCCGCAGCTAATAGAACAGGGCAGATCCGTAATTGCGGACCGTATTGCTGTCTGCAATTATGGATATTTTTCACGGTCGTGTGCATGGGGCCTTACGAAGCGGCTCTGCGTTCTGGCTTCTAGAAGGGGGTCCTGAGATGTGAACTTCCATCTAGGAAGTGAGGCCCATATGCCCGAATAGGCATTAATGAGACAACCACTTTAATAAAAGTTCGTTTTAGAGTGTCTGAAGTTTATTTTATTTTATTTTGGAACAAATAAAAATTTACGCTTTCAGGGATCCCTTAGTGACACATCTCTGACAGTGATAGTTTGGCGCACCACTGATTTTCCCTGCACATCATAGTCTATTAATGTTCAATTATTGCAATAGTCGGTTTAGTACATTTATTGGAGCACTGGTCAATTTTCCCATTTAAACCAAACTGTGCTACCAGAATATAGAAACACCATCATATTGCACTATTCATCAGCTGAGAAAGCAGCAAGTAGACTTTATTCATTATAACAAAAAAAAAGTATGCACAGAATTGAGATTGCTGGTGTAGGACAAGTTTTTCTCTCTAACGTGCAGCAGGAGGTGGCTTTTTCATCTATAAACCCCACTGTTTAAACCATAGTCTTTTATTCCTAAAAACGGAAGATCTCAGATTTGACACCAGCAAAAAAAAAACGTGAGTACATACTTCATACTGACTTAAGAGAGGCTTAAATATTGAAACCAGCAGCAGATAATTATATGGGGGGAGGAATTTAAAAAAATAAACCTTTCAGTAGCTTACTGGAACAATTTACCACCTCCGCACCTTGCTGAAATCAACTGGTAGGCGAGAATAATTTCTGCTGATGGAATTTGCTGAAGTTTTCTGGTTTTGTTTTTAGACACTGAGGTTTCATTTATTGGGTAAACCCTTCACAAAAAGCAAGATAATATAAGCAATATATTTAAACTTATTTCTGCCTAAAAGTATTTATAAATCGATGTAAATAACAGCTCTATGTAAGTACAGCAATGGGAAAATATAACAAAATGCTGCTATCATGTCACGGTTCTAATCTTGACATTCAAACATCCCCTAGGTTAGGCTCTTTTTAATAGCGTCGTTATACAGTACTGTGCAAATATTTTAGGCAGATGTGGAAAAATGCTGCAAAGTAAGAATGCTTTCAAAAATAGAAGTGTCTCTTCATGTAATCCCAGACAGACTTGATGATATTGAGATCAGGGCTCTGTGGGGGTCAGATCATCACTTCCAGAGCTCCTTGTTCTTCTTTATGCTGAAGATCGTTCTAAGGCTGGATTCACACGAGCACATTACGTCCGTAATGGACGGAACGTATTTCGGCCGCAAGTCCTGGACCAAACACACTGCAGGGAGCCGGGCTCCTAGCATCATAGTTATGTACAATGCTAGAAGTCCCTGCCTCGCTGCCGGACAACTGTCCCGTCCTGTAATCATGTTTTCAGTACGGGATAGTAGTTCCACGGAGAGGCAGGGACTCCTAGCATCGTACATAACTATGATGCTAGGAGCCCGGCTCCCTGCAGTGTGTTCGGTCCGGGACTTGCGGCCGAAATACGTTCCGTCCATTACGGACCGAACATGCTCGTGTGAATCCAGCCTTAAAAGGAACCTGTCGCCAGCATTTCACCTATTAAACCAGCAATACCTGGTGGTAGTGGATGAAAAATCATTTCTATATAACCTATAATTGTCTTCTTAGTCGGCTCTGTAGCTTTAGTATTCAGTTTTTTAGTGTTCCCACACCGTATGCTAATGAGCAGAAGAGTCAAATCTTCGTTTGAAAAGAGTCAAGTCTTTCCGAGTTAATCCTGCCTCTGTACTTTTGATTGACAGCTTCTCGCCTTCCACCAGCACACAAAATACCGTGCTTGTGCCTTGATGTCCTCTTCTGGTGCATGCGCACAAATGGACGCTGGATTATTACGATAAAAGATGCAAAATGTTTGCAGACCGTTATTTACAGCCAGAGAAGGAGTTTAGGAGAGGGGATAACGGCATTTAACTTTTTATAGCAGCGGCCAGTGAGGGATAAGTAAAGTTCAATAGGTGAAATGCTGGTGACAGGTGTATGTTGGGGTCATTGTCCTGCTGCAGAATAAATTTGGAGCCAATCAGATGCCTCCCTGATGGTTTGCATGATGGATAAGTATTTGCTTATCTTTCTCAGCATTAGGGGGGATTCACACGAGCGTGTATTCGGTCCGTGCGGGCCGTGTGGTTTTCACGCGGCACGCATGGACCAATACAAGTCTATGGGGCTGGTACAGACAGTCCGTGCTTTTTGCGCAGCGTTTGTCTGCTTCGCAAAAAGCGCGACAGGTTCAATAACTCTGCGTATTTCGCGCATCACGCACCCATTGAAGTCAATGGGTGCGTGAAAACCACGCAGGTTGCACGGAAGCACTTCCCTGCGAACCGACTGAAACAGCGCACCAGCTGTCAAAAGGATGAATGTAAACAGAAAAGCACCACGTGCTTTTCTGTTTCCGAACATCCAAACGGAGTGTCTTTGCGATGAGCGAAGGCGGACAAGCGAACCGAACTTCACCGGGTTCAGCCGAACTCGGCAAAAAAATTATCGGTACGCTACGTCAGGAGATAGTCACTGTCCATGGTGCTGAAAGAGTTAAACTGTTTCAGCACCATGGACAGTGACTTCCGATCCCAATATACATGAACCTGTAGAAAAAAAACGAAGTTCTGACTTACCGATAACTCCCGGCGTCTTCCTCCAGTCTGACAATTCAGTCCAAGTGACAGCTCCAGCCAATCACAGGCCAAGCACAGGCTGCAGCGGGAAGTTCTCGGTAAGTACGAACTTTTTCATTTTTTTCAACAGGTTTTTCGATATTGTGTTCGGCATTCACTGTCGAGGATGCTGAAAGAGCTAGCTCTTTCAGCACCTTGGACAGTGACGGGTGTCGACTAGCCTCATCTCTATGATGGCGGCTGCGCGAAAATCACGCAGCCGCGCATCAGACACGGATGACACACGCAGCTGTCAAATGGTTTTTGCACGCGCAAAACGCAGCGTTGTTTGCGCGCACAAAAACGCAACGTTCGTCTGTATCTGCCCTTAAGTACACGATTAATCCTCACCATATCCCCAACTCCATTTGCTGAAATACAGCCCCAAACTTGCAAGTAACCCCCACCATGCTTCACTGTTGCCTGCAGACACTCATTATTGTACTGCCCTCCAGCCCTTCGGCGAACCAACTGCCTTCTGTTACAACCAAATATTTAAAATTTTGACTCCTCAGTCCAGAGCATCTGCTGTAATTTTTCTGCATCTCAGTTCCTATGTTTTCTAGCATAGTTAAGTCACTTGGCCTTGTTTCCACACACCAAAGGTGTGGCTTTTTGTCCGCAATTCTTCCATAAAGACCACTTCTGGCCAGACTTCTGTGAACAGTAGCTGGGTATACCTGGGTCCCATTGGTTTCTGCCAGTTCTGAGCTGATGGCACTGCTGGACATTTTCAGATTTCGAAGGGAAGTAAGCATGATGTGTCTTTGATCTGCTGCACTAAGTTTCCTTGGCCAACCACTGCGTCTATGGTCCTCAATGTTGCCCGTTTCTTGGAGCTTCAACAGCAGATCTTGAAACCCCAGTCTGCTTTGAAATCTTTGCCTGGGACAGACCTTGCTGATGCAGTATACCTGCCCTGTGTCTTATTGCTGTGCTTAGTATTGCCATGGTGGATCTGTGACATGACCTAAACTTTGAAGCAGAGTTTGGCTATTCATTACCCAGATAAGACTCCTACACAGACGTTTCTGTGAGGGTATGTTCACACGGCCTATTTTCGGCCGTTTTTCGGGCCATAAACGCCCGAAAAATGGCCGAAAAATCTGAAACAGAACGCCTTCAAACATCTGCCCATTGATTTAAATGGGAAAACGGCATTCTGTTCCAATGGAGCGTTTTTTGCGGTGTTTTTTCCGCGTAAAAAAACAGACGTGAAAAAGAAGTGCAGGACACTTCTTGGGACTTTTTGGAGCCGTTTTCCATAGACTCTATTGAAAACAAAAAACAAAAACGGGCATAAAAAACGCAGCGAAAAACGCAGCGAAAATCGCGAGTGGCACAAACAACGTCTGAAAATCAGGAGCTGTTTTCTCTAGAAAACAGCTCCGTATTTTGAGACGTTTTTGACTCTGCGTGTGAACATACCCTTACAATTAATGACTGTGTTTCAACCTACATATGAAAATTATTATTATTATCACCTGTTTGGTATAATTGATTAATCATACACCTGCAATTGTAAAATAATTGATGCTGTTTTGAAGGCAAAGGGTGGTCACACCAAATATTGATTTGATTTAAATTTCTCTTCTGTTCATTCACTTTGTATTTTATTAATTGATAAAAAAAAACTATTAACACTTCTATTTTTTAAAACATTCTTACTTTGCAGCATTTTTTCCACAACTGCCTATGACTTTTGCACAGTACTGTAAGTTGTCAGTTTTTAGCAGCAACGGAACAAGGTCTGTAGGTTGGACACCAGTAGTCATATAATGTGTGGCTACCTTATGATGTCAACAGGATTTAACTATAGACAAATGTTGTAACATCTGTAGTCGCTGACCACGAACTCCTTCCATCCGGTCGACACCCTTCTCTCCAGAGATGTCTGCACATGCGGCCGTCCTGTTTCACAGTGACAACCAGGGTGCGCTCGCGAGCTCAGTCAGCCTTGGAGTGCACACTGGTGTGAGATTGAGCTGATTGCTTCCATAGCACCCTGGACTATAAGAAGGGCTCTGCCCCTTCCCATCTTGCCTGAGCCTTGTTGTCGTTATCCCAGTATGTCTATGCAAATGGTCTCCTAAGTGTTTTCCAGTTCCCAGATTTTCCCGTTCCTGCTACCTGTAACCTGTATCCCGCGCTATCCTGGTCAAGTGCCATGTTGAGTTGAAGTTGTGCTATGCTGTGTTCCACGCTTGTTGCCTGCCTGCTGCCTAGTCCCAGCCGAGCCTGTCTTGCTACTGTCTGAGCTACCACAGGTACACTATACGAACTATAGACTGTGACCTGTGTCCTGTTGGCCAGCTGCCATACCGTCAAGGCGGTACGGTCCAGTGGGTCCACATGTGTAAATGGGCAGCACCACCTAATTTGGGAAAACAAGATTCAGCATGTTGGAGACAAGCAGTGCCTAATGGATGTGGTAGTTAATTATCTCCCAAACGCAGTAAATATGCATGCTTGACCACCAGATTTCTTGTTGGTAGTGCAGGTAGATGGGACAGTGGAACCTCATGCACGGAGAATGGTGTTTGCCCCTTAGTGATAAAAGCTATATAAGCTCTACTGCCACATGATAAGTTTTATGTTTTTGGAGGCACGCTATAAATCCTCAAAAACTCATGTGTTGCTGCTGGGAAGGGCTGGAGGAAACTGGCTTGTAGAGGCCCCTGACCAATACCCCTTTTACCCTATAATCCAGTAGGTAAGTATAAAAGCTGCTCATATGTAGTATAGTGGCAGAGGGTAGTGGCAGCTTTTATTGTGAGTTGCAAGCTTTTTGGAAGAGATTGATTTTTAAAGGTTTGGAAGGTGGGAGAAAGTCTGATGTGTTGGGGCAGAGGTGTAGCTAGGTTCTCCAGCACCCGGGGCAAAGATTCAGTTTGGCGCCCAACCCCCAACCTCTTTCCCGACATCTCCTTCCCTCTCGCCGTGTTTGTTTTCTCTACCAATCGACGTGTCATTTATTTTTATGTAACGCCAGCATAAAAACATTTGTACATTTTACAAGCAATATGGTTCTATACACAACACCAGAACCAAGCTCAGTACATATAAACAGCCCCAGAACAAAGCTCACTACATATATACAACACCAGCACAAATACAGCTCAATTTAGTGCAACCCCTGCCGTATAGGTGTGTACGACGTAAAACTACAGCTCCTAGCATGGCCCGAACAATGGTAAGGATATGCTGGGAGATGCCATTTCACAAATAAATAAATCCTATCATAATCATCTCGCTGCAGATCATACAGTGACTACAATACTGATTAGAGGCAGAATAAACATTTACATTGAGTGACTCACCGGTGACGTCTCAGATTCTAGTTCTTTTTCTCCATCTGGTCCAAACCTCTATGATGAATTCTCCCGGTCCATTTCTGCAGTTTACCGCTCACATGTCTTCAGCTTCTCACTTTACCAACATTTCTGCACCTATAAATAAATATAAAGTTCTCATTATACCACACACTATGCCCATAAATATAATAGCACCATACACTGCACCTCTAATTATAATAGCGCCATACACCTTGTCCCACACACACATTGCCCCCTGTAGATAGTGCCTGCCATAGAGCCCCCTGTAGATAGTGCCTGCCATAGAGCCCCTGTAGATAGTGCCCCCATATAGACCACCCCTGTATATAGTGTCCCACAATAACTCCCCCTATAGTGCTCTACAGATAGCCCACCCCTGTATATAGCCCCCTGTAGATATAGCCCACCCCTGTATATAGAGCTCTACAGATAGCCCAACCATGTATGTAGCCCCCTGTAGATATAGCCCACCCCTGTATATAGTGCTCCACATATAGTCCACCCCTGTATATAGTGTTTCACAGATAGCCCACCCCTGTATATAGCCCCCTTGTACATATAGTCCACCCCTGTATATAGTGCTCCACTAGATAGTCCACCCCTGTATATAGTGCTCCACAGATAGCCCACCCCTTTATATACTATATACAAGGGTGGGCTATCTGTGGAGCACTATATACAGGGGTGGACTATATGTACAATGGGGCTATATACAGGGGTGGGCTTTCTGTGGAGCACTATAGGGGGAGCTATTTGTGGGATTCTAAATACAGGGGTGGGCTATATCTACAGGGGGACTATATACAGGGGTGGGTTATATCTACAGGGGGCTATATACTATATAGCCCACCCCTGTATATGGTGCTCTATAGACAGCCCACTCCAGTATATAGCCCCCCTGTAGATATAGTCCCCCTGTATATAGCCCCCCTGTAGATATAGTCCCCCTGTATATAGCCCCCCTGTAGATATAGTCCCCCTGTATATAGCCCCCCTGTAGATATAGTCCCCCTGTATATAGTCCAGCAGATATAGTCCCCCTGTACATAGCCCCCCTATAGATATAGTCCCCCTGTATATAGCCCCCCTGTAGATATAGTCCCCCTGTATATAGCCCAGCAGATATAGTCCCCTTGTATATAGCCCAGCCCTGTAGATAGTCCCCCTGTATATAGCCCCCCCTGTAGATATAGTCCCCCTGTATATAGCCCAGCAGATATAGTCCCCCTGTATATAGCCCAGCCCTGTAGATATAGTCCCCCTGTATATAGCCCAGCCCTGTAGATATAGTCCCCCTGTATATAGCCCCCCTGTAGATATAGTCCCCCTGTATATAGCCCCCCTGTGTATAGCCCAGCAGATATAGTCCCCCTGTATATAGCCCAGCCCTGTAGATATAGTCCCCCTGTAGATAGACACCCCCGTAGACAAAGTCCCCCCTGCAGATACAGCCACACTTCTATTACAATTTTAAAAAAAATAATTTCAAACTCACCTTATTCCCGCTCCCACGCCGTCCGGCAGCCATGGAGACCTGCTCTCTTCTGCGCAGGTCTCCTGGGGGTTGAACGCGGCGTCTATGAAAGGCGCTGATTGGCTGGGCAGGATGACTTTCCCTGCCAGTCAGTCAGCGCCTTTCATCGATGGAAGTGTCACTGGTACAAAAGGTACCAGTCGCTTCATTCGTGGAGAGGCGCTGAATGGCCGGGCACGGAGCGTACCCGGTCATTCATTGCTTCTAATTGTACCTGTGTCCTTGCGACACAGGTACAATTATAGTGCAGGAGGAGGGGGCGCTGGCGCCCCTCTCTGAACTGCGCCCGGGGCACATGCCCCGCTTGCCCCCCCTAGCTACGCCCCTGCGTTGGGGTACCGAGTTCAAGAGTATGGGGGATGTACAGGAGAATTATTGGAGACTTTGATGTGAGGAGAAGCGAATAAAAGAGCAGTTAATGTTATTTAGTTAATATTTTGAACTAAATTCATTGCTCAATGGGTAGCCAGTGATGAGATTGGCAGAAAGAAAGGGCAGATAAACTTGGGTTGGAGTGGTGCAAAAGTGTTAGATGGGAGGCCACAACGAAGGGTGTTGTAGTAGTCTAGGCGGGAGATGATGTGGGCATGTTATAGCATTTTTGTTGAGTTAATGTTGAGAAAAAAGCTGATTTGAGAAATGTTTTTGAAGTGGAGCAGGAGCTGGTTTGGGGTTGAGTCAAAGGTTATAACAAGGCAGCGCACTTGTCAGACTAGGGGAGTTCTTAACGGTGATTAATAGTTCTGGTAAGGGGATTGAGTGAGATGGGGGAAAGATGATGTTCTTAATCTTGAGTTTTAGAAAGCGGGAGGAGAATAAGGAGGATATAGCTGATAGACACTCTGGAACACTGCAACACTGTTTAGATAGGTGGTACAAGTCAAATTAACATCTACATGAATGCCAGGACTCAAGGCTTTCCAGTAGAACATTGCCCAGAGCACCACACTGCCTTCTTCCCATAGAGAATCCTGGTACCATCTCTTCTCTGATGTGATGCACATGCACCCAGCCATCCACGTGATCTAAAAGAAAATGTGATTAATCAGATCAGGCCACCTTCTTTCATTGCTCCATGGTCCAGTTCTGATGCTCACGAGCCCGCTTTAGATGCTTTCGGCGCTAGACAGGGGTCAACACGGGCATTCTGACTAGTATGCAGCTTCACAGCCACGAATGCAGCAAGATATTATGCACTGTGTGTCCTGACACCTTTCTATCATAGCCAGCAGTAATCTTTTTCAGCAATTTGTGCTATAGTAGGTCTTCTGTGGGTTTAGACCAGAGAGGCTAGCCTTTTCTCCCCACGCTTGGACGCCCATTATCCTTCACCGTTTCCCCTTCCTTGGACCACTTTTGGTAGGTACTAACCACTGCATACCGGGAATACCCCACAAAACCTGAGATTTTAGAGGTACTCTTACCTAGTCGTCTAGCCATCACAATTTGGCCCTTGTCAAGATCCTTACGCTTGCCCATTTTTCATGCTTCCAACACAACTTCAAGAATTGACTGTTTACTTGCTGCATAATATATCCTACCCCTTGTCAGATACCATTAACCAGATAACCAATGTAATTTACTTTGTCAGTGGTTTTAACGTTATGATCGTGTGTATGTGTTTAAACCAATCAAATAAGCAATTCAATGTCATATGAATAGATTAACAAATGAATAGCAGGAAACAGTTTTCGACTAGACCAGTAATATTACTTTTAGTCAAACATTTCAACTACAGCATGGCTAGCAGTTATAGGCTGTGTTCATTGTCTAACATTAAGTTCATTCTGTATATAAAATGGAATAGACACTGGCATATTCACTAATACTGGTGCAGTGCCCAGCATCTTTTATGCAGCTCCATATTCATCAAGATGACGAATCTCTCTCAGGGGCGTTGCTAGGGTCTTAAAAGATCAGGGGCACAAACCCGAGACATATATTTACGCCCCCCCCCCCCCCCAATGTTTTTTACATACAGTATATATCGGAGATATCATATCTATAATACTAAGGCTCCTATACCTACAGTGCTGGATGGAATTGGATGCATTGTCTCAGCAGACAGTATCACACATGATAGGCTTGGATACATGGCCCCAGCAGACAGTATCACACATGATAGGCTTAGATACATGGCCCAGCAGACAGATTCGGATTCAAGGATTACATCGATGACTGCTTTTTTTATTCGGATTCGAGGATTACTTCGATGACAGATTTTTTTTATTCTCAATAAAATGTTTAATGAGGGTTGTGTGTTTTTTTTTATTTCAATAACATATTTTTTTTTATATCCTTGTATTTTTTAAACTTTATTACTACTGCCTTATTAAAAGTTGCTGGCTGAATGACAGGGTCCATTACTAAGGTGGGGCTTAGTGTTAGCTGATGCACAAGCTAACACTAACCACCATTATTACCTCGGTACCCACCGCCACAGAGGTACTGGGAAGAGTCGGGTACGATCCAGTACTCGACCATCTCTAGGGATGGCCGGTTAATGGGGCGGCCGCAGGCTGGTATTATCAGGCCGGGAAAGACCCCAGTGCCTGACCATCGCTACGGATGGTCGGATACTGGATCGTACCAAGCTCTTCCTGGCACTCGTGGTGGCGGTGGGTACCGGGGTAATAATGGGGGTTAGTGTTAGCCTCTGCATCGGCTAACATTAAGCCCTGCCTTAGTAATGGACGCTGTCAATCAGAAAGCGGCCTATAACCAAAGCGGTAGTAATAAAGTTTAAAAGAAAATACAAAGACATAGATAAAATATTTTATTGAAATAAAACCCCCTCACAACCCTCACTAACAATTTTATTGAGAATAAAAAAAATCCATCATCGAAGTAGTCCTTGAATCCGACGAAGTCTCTCGACCGAACCGGTAAAAAAACACAAACACAAAAAAAAACATTAGTAACACATGTGGTAGGCTTAGATACAGGGCCCATGTGTGATACTGTCGGTTAGACCATATATCTAAGTCTACCACAAGGTAGGATTAGATACAGGGCCCCAGCAGACAGTAATCTTATACTGTATAAGATTACGGTCTGCTGGGGCCCTGTATCTTAGCATACTATATGGTAAGCTTAAATACAGGACCCATCAGACAGGATCAGACATGGGCCATGTACCTAAGAATACCATGTGGTAGGCCTAGATACAGGGTCCATGTGTGACATGGTCTGTTAGACCCTGTATCTAAGCCTACCACAAGATGGGCTTAGATACAGGACCCCAGCAGACAGTAATCTTATACTGTATGATTACTGTCTGCTGGGGCCCTGTATCTAAGCCTAAAATGTGGTAAGCTTAGATGCAGGGTCCATGTGTGATACTGTCTGTTAGACCCTGCATACCACAAGGTTGGCTTAGATACAGGACCCTAGCAGACCGCAACGTTACTTACCCTCTTCTTCAGCTTCGGGTGCAGTGGATGTCCCGACACCATCTAGCGTTGTGACGTCATCCGCGGCGCACATCGTCGTGACTTCATGAAGAGAGAATATATCAGGACTTCCACTGCTGCTCGGGAAAGAAGATGGGTAAGTATGTGTCGTTACTATAGTAACAGAGGCCCGTGTATTTTATTACATAGGCCCCAGTTACTATAGTAATATTTCTAGAGGTGGTGCGTGCAGCCGCGGGCCCGGCCGCAATTGTGACCGGGTCACAATTGCGACCCGAATATGGCAGTCACCGGGGATCTGGGGCACCGGGCCAAAGATCCGGGTTTTGGGCCCCGAAAGCCCGGTGCTAGCGACGCCCCTGCTCTCAAGTGCTGGAAAAAGGGGTTGGGGCTTTGTAAATATGGCACAATTGAATTAATAAATATGACCCACTATGATGACTATAGACACCGGCTCACAAAACACGATCGGTTGTGATGATTAGCGAACAAAGTTAACTTAACATTGTCTGCAGTCTTTCATGACTCTAGAAACCAAATATGAGGTATCAAATACTGTATAAAACAAAATTAGAATTACTATTACTACCATGCAATCAATCAAAAAAACTATTGGGTAATAAATACATTTAGGCCCACTTAAATTTAAATCTAGCAGTGTAGACCCAATTTGGTGTCCAGCGTTCAAATATAAATCTAATCTTCAATGCTTGTATTAGGTTGTATTATCAAAACTTTACATTTGTAATTGCAAAAAGACTAGATGAAGAGGTATTTTGGGTTCAGTGACTTTAAAGTGGCTCTGTCACCAGATTATAAGTGCCCTATCTCCTACATAATCTGATCGGCGCTGTAATGTAGATAACAGTGGTTTTTATTTTAAAACGCGATTATTTTTTATTATTTTTGAGCAAGTTATGAACAATTTAATATTTATGCTAATTTGTTTCTTAATGCCCAAGTGGGCGTTGTAAAGAGAAGTGTATGACGCTGACCAATCAGTGACCAATCAGCGTCATACACTTCTCTTCATTCCAGCCCACCTTCTTTCACTGCACAGCGTGATCTCGCGAGATCACGCTGTGCTGTCACTTACTCACACATTGACTTTACCGAAGTGTCTTGAGAGTGAATAGACATTGCCTCCAGCCAGGAGGCGATGTCTATTCACACTCCCGACACTTTGGTAAAGTTTCTGTGGGGCTTACTCATACATCACAGCAAGATCATGCTGTGCTGTCATCCACGTCCATCTGTACTCCCTACACAACGTGATCTCGCGCAATGACACTGTGTTGTGTAAGTCCCACAGAAACTTTACCGAAGTGTCAGGAGTGTGAATAGACATCGCATCCTGGCTGGAGGCAATGTCTATTCACTCTCAAGATACTTTGGTAAAGTTAATGTGTGTGACAGCACGCTGTGCAGTGAAAGAAGGTGGGCTGGAATGAAGAGAAGTGTGTGACGCTGATCGGTCAGCGTCATACACTTCTTTTTACAACGCCAACTTGGTCAAAAGTTAAAAAACGCCCAGTTGGGCATTAAGAAACAAATTAGCATAAATATAAAATTGTTCATAACTTGCTCAAAAATAATAATTTTTGTTATCTACATTACAGCGCCGATCAGATTATGTAGGAGATGGGGCATTTATAATCTGGTGACAGAGCCTCTTTAAAGAGGATCTGTCATTAGTTTAGTAATGCCCAATCTCCTAGCTAACCCAATAGGTTCTGCCACACTGATAATGCTAGTGAAAATTGTGTCCCAAAAAGTTTTTGTATTTTAAAAGTTATGTGTTTTTTCTAAATATGTAAATGAGGCTATCCTATCAGCATTATGCTGCTTCACACAGTGTGAGAGACAGATTCTGGGGGCAAGGGGGATCACTCAAATACCCATATCTCTGTCTGTGGAGAACAGTAGTTCTAAACTTTCATATGGCACCAGGATCGCAGTTCTAGCTGTGAACAGGGCCGTATTTACTACTAGGCATTAGGGGTGCAGTGCCTAGGACGTCCAGCTGGGAGGGGGGCTGAAGGATCGCACTAATGAGCGCCGGCACTGAAGACAGAGAGCATGGTGGGCACACTGCAAAACACCCCCATGTTCTGTCTTCAGTGCCGGCGCTCATTAGTGCAGCGCTGGTCACATCACCTCGTGATGACCGCGCACACACACTTGTTATCGGGAGCGGGGCAAAGGCTGTATTACACAGCCGCAACCCCGCTCTAGCGAATAGAGAAATCTCTCATCTCCGCCGCTATTCCCCTGAATGCTGCGATCAAAGCTGACCGCAGCATTCAAGGAAAAAATGCGAAGGGGGATGCCCCATGGATTGCGTCACAGGGAATTCCTGTGACGCGATTGAAGGACATACCATATATGGGCAGACAGCCCAGGCTCCATTGAAGAACCCCAGGGCTGTCTGACAATATTTCCTGTTGTTGGGGCATACTCAGGTATGTCCTAACAACTGCCTGTGTACTATCAGTACACAAGCTAATGTACTGGCATATAGATATATGCCAGTTCATTAAAGGGGTATTCCGGTTACAACAAGTTACCCCCTATCCGTAGGTTAGGGGGTAACTTGCTGATCGGTGGGTGACCGACAGCTGGGACCCCCACCGTTTCCGAGAACCGGGAATCCCATACCCCTCATTTGAACCCAGCGGCAGGTCGCTCATGCACACTGCCACTCCCTTCATTCTCTATGGCAGTGCGTTAAATAGCCAAACGCTGTACTCTCCTATCTCCGGTGCTCCCATAGAGAATGAATGGAGCGGCAGTGCGCATGAGCAAACTGCTGGTACTGTACCTCCGTTCTCGTAAACGGTGGGGGTCCCAGCTGTCGGACACCCACCGATCAGCAAGTTACCCCTTACCCTACGGATACGGGGTAACTGGAATTCACCTCTAAAGTTTAAAAATAAGGAAGTAGAAATAAAGTAATAATAATAAAGTAATAATCGTGACAACCCTAATGTATTGTACTGTCTTCAATTGTATCCACGTCCTTAGGCCTTATTCACACGAACGTATTTTACGTCCGTGATACGCGCGTGAAAATCACGCGCGTCGCACGGACCTATGTTAGGCAAAGGGACATTCAGACTGTTCCTAATTTTCACGCAGCGTGTGTCCGCTGCGTAAAACTCACGACATGTCCTATACTTGGCCGTATTTCGCGCAGCGCGCACCCATTGAGGTCAATGGGTGCGTGAAAATCGTGCACGGCACACTTCCGTGTGCCGCGTGTGATTCACGCTACAGTTGTAAATTAAATAAATGAAAAAATAAAACGCACCTCCTGCTTTTCTGTTTGTAAACATAAAAACAGAGTGTCAGAACTATGCCATATGCGCGAAAATCACGCAGGCACACACAAAATACTGATGCCACACGGAACTGCTACGCAGCGTTTTTTTGCGAGCGAAATACGCACACGCTCGTGTGAATAAGGCCCAAGGAAGCAGATACAAATAAAAGCGCAGGTGAAGCAAGGGAACCATTAGTTCCCTTCCTCATCATTTGGCACTTTCTTTTGGCGCAAGTGGTGCGATGACGTTATTGCACTGCCTGCCGTCGTTCCGGTGGAGCAGGCCTGATTAGAAAAGACCAGGCCTGCATCAACGTAAGCCTTACCGCTGAGCCCCGCCGATGGTAGTAACTCCTAGTGTGGGGATTCCTTTGTATCTGAAGTCGTCCCCGCACTAGGTTTATAGTGGCACACGCACCAGTGATGTGCCAAAATTCGGGCTCATTTCGGGTGATACTGCGCTACTAACAAGGTTTAGTAGACTAAGCAGTGACAGCTCTAAGCTGTCATTGGTTCGTTTACATCACGTGGTGACCGGTTACCTAAGTTCATTCGCCTACTTTTAAAGGTAGGCCAATGAACAGAGGTAACCTGGGACCACGTGATGTAAATTAACCAATGACAGCTAAGAGCTACCCCTGCTTTGTTTACTGTCACAGACCCAGGAAGGCAAATATGATAATGGTTTTGCTTTTTTACTTAAAGAGGCTCTGTCACCAGTTTATAGCTGCCCTATGTTCTAACTAATCTAATAGGCGCTTTAACCCCTTAAAACCGAAGGTATTTGAAACCTTAATGACCGAGCAATTTTTTTTCGGTTTTGCATCGTCGCATTCAAAGAGCTATAACTCGACATAGCTGTTTAAGGACTTTTTTTTGCGGGACAAGTTGTATTTTATAATCGCACCATTTTGGGGTACCTATAATTTATTGATTAACTTTTTTAGTGGGGTACTGGAAAAATAACAGAAATGTCGCCATTTTTTTTGCGTCTTAATTTTACGCCGTTTACCATGTGGTATAAATAACTTAATTCAGCAAGTCGTTACGATTGCGGCGATACCAAATTTATATAGATTTTTTACTTTTACACAGTAAAAATACTTTTTTTTCAAAATTATTTGCTTTTGTGTTTCGCCATATTTTAAGAGCCATAACTTTTTTAATTTTTTTACCGATGCAGCTGTATGGGGGCTTTTTTTTGCGGGACGACTTGTCGTTTGTATTGGTACCATTTTGGAGTAGATGCGACGGCTTGATCACTTTTTAATCAAATTCCTTTGAAGGCAGGATGAACAGAAAACAGCAATTCTGGCGTTGTTTTTTATTATATTTTTTACGGCGTTCACCGTGCGGGTTAAATAATGTAATCGTTTTATAGTTGAGTTCGTTACGAACGCGGCGATACCAAATATGAGTAACTTTTTACTTTTTTTCATAATAAAGTATTTTGTTAGGGAAAAAGTGGGTTTTTAATTTTTTTTACTTGGGACATTTATTTTTTTATTTCAAACTTTATTTTACCTTTTTTTACTTTTTCTTTTAGTCCCACTAGGGGACTTCACTGTGCAACTTTTGATCGCTATTATAATACTTTGCAATACTTTTGTATTGCAGTATATTACCGCCTGTCACCTGTTATGCCTTATGCCCACTTCAGTTTTTTCCTTCAGGGTGCTATCCGTTTTTGTCACTGATAGCACCCTGAACCCATTCATTTCAATGGGCCCATGCACACTTCCGTTATTTTGATGGATCTGTTGTTCCGTTCGTCAAAAGTAGAGCATGTCCTACTTTGGTCAGTGATTCCGTGACCGTGGGGTCCATAGAAGTCAATGGGTCCATCAAAAAAACGGACGGCACACGGAAGGCTTTTGACGGATCTGTTGCCCTAGCAACGGCAGGGCGTGCCAAAGCTCACAGACTGGGACATGTGACAAGTTCAAATAAAGTTCAATACCTACCGTTTTCTTAACGAAAACACGGAAGCGAAACGGAAGCACAACATTTGTTTAAAACGGAAACACGGAACGGACACTGAGTACACACGGAAAACACACAGATACCAAAACGGACACACGGATCTGTCAAAAACGGCCGAGAAAATGGTGATGGAAGTGTGCATGAGGCCTTAGGTCATGCATCTGGCATGGCCTAACAGGCAATTACTAAAGGCAGACCTGGGGGCCTTTGTTAGGCCCCCAGGCTGCCATAGAAACCATCGGCACACCGCGATGAACGCGGGGTGCCAGTGGGGTAAGAGAGGGAGCCCCCTCCCTCTAAAATCACTCAGATGCGGTGCTCGCTATTGAGCGCCACATCTGAGGGCTTAAATATGATCGGAGACCAATGCTAGTGGTCTCCAATCGTTGCCCTGATGTCCGAGGCTGTGACTAACAGCCCGGGCTTCAGCAGCACTCCGTGGTAAAAAGTTCTTCTGAAGTGCCGACGTGAAAAGGCGGCGCTTCAGAAGAACTACACTGAACGGCCAACGTAAAAAGACTATACGCCGGTCGTTAAGGGGTTAATGTAGATAATGAATGTGTTGTCGTTTTTTAAAAATGTTTATTTTTGAAAAAAGTTATGAGTATTTTAAGTGTTATTACTTAATGACCAATTGGGCGTAGTAGAGAGAAGTGTATGACGCTGACCAATCAACGTCATACACTTCTCTTCATTCATGTCCAGCTTAAAGAGGCTCTGTCACTAGATTCTCAAATCCCTATCTCCTATTGCATGTGATCGGCGTGCAATAGGATGTCATGTGTATTCAGAATCCTGACACTTCTCAATCTTTTCTGTGAGTTTTCCAGCAAGGGAAACGAAATCTCGTTTACCTCGTAATCTCGCGAGATTACGCGTGGCTTGCTGGAATCTCACAGAAAAGATTCAGAAGTGTCAGGATTCTGAATACACATGACGTCCAGGCTGGAGGTCATGTGTATTCATTATCAGGACACTTGTGTATGTGGCTGCACATCGTTCTAGTAAGAACACTATGTGCTGTGTAAATGGATGGAGAGGAGTGCATGATGCTGATTGGTCACTGATTCGTCAGCATCATACACTTCTCTCCACAACGCCCAGTTTGTAAAACAAGTAAACACGCCCAGTTAAAAACACAATACACGCCCAGTTGGACATACGAAAAAAAAAACACGCCCAGTTGTCCATTTCAAAGCTCATTTGCATATATATATAAAATAGCTCATAACTTGGCCAAAAATGAACGTTTTAAAAAAAACAAAACGTTACTGTTCTCTACATTGCAGCGCCGATCACATGCAATAGGAGATAGGGATTTGAGAATCTGTGACAGAGCCTCTTTAATCCACATCACAGCGTAATTTAGTGAGATCACGCTGTGCTGTCGATTAGGCTGGACATGAATGAAGAGAAGTGTATGACGCTGATTGGTCAGCGTTATACACTTCTCTCTACTACTACTCACTTGCTCAAGATTAAAAAAAACGCCCACTTGGGCATTAAGAACAAATTTGCATAACACTTAAAATGCTTATAACTTTGTCAAAAATAAACGTGTTTTTAAAAAAACAACACATTACTTATCTACATTAAAGCACCTATTAGATTAGGTAGAAGATAGGGCAGTTATAAACTGGTGACAGAGCCTCTTTAACAATGGAATGGTGTCATGATTTTTTTTTTTATTATTAATTTATGTATTTTTATTTAATAAAATATTATATTTACTTTATTTTTCCACATAAAATGTTTTTGTTTTTTTTTATTTAACCTTTTTTACTTTAATGGGGGCTGCCATTTTTTATTTAATCTGTGTATGTGTCTCTTCACGACACACACACAGATGAAATATGGCAGCTACAGTGCATAGGAGATAGGAACGGCCACCGTTCCTATCTCCTAAGCTTCCGCTTGTCTAACTCTGTACTGCACATGCTCTGTCGCATGCGCAGTTCAGAGCGACCCAGCATAGAAGCAAGTTTGTAGGGGGAAAGCTGGTGCAATTTTGGTGAAGACCGGCTGCACTGCAGGTAACTTGTATGTGTGTGTAGGCGTTCGCGTGTGGGTGTGTGTGGGGGGGTACATGTGTGTGAGAGGGGGGTACGTACGTGTGTGTGTGTGTGTGTGTGTGTGTGTATGGGGGGGGGGGTATGTACGTGTGTGTGGGGGGTACTTTGGAGCGTTGGGTGGGTTTTATTTTGGAGCCGCTGCATGTTTGGGGGGTGCGTGTGGTGGATGTGTGTGGGGCGAGGAATCGGTGGTGGTGCGTACGTGTTGGGGTAAGTGTGTGTGTGGGGAGGTATGTGTGTGTGGGGGTGAGTGTGGTGGGGAATGTGTGTGGGGGTACGTAGTTGTGTACATGTGGCGGTGTGTGGGGAGGTAGTACGTGTGGGGGGGTGTCGGGGTGCGTGTGGTGGGTGGTTTGTGTGGGGGGAGTGGGGAATGTGTGTGGGGGTGCACGGGTGTGTACGTGTGTGCGTGTGTGTGTGTGTGTGTGTGTGTGTGTGTGTGTGTGTGTGTGTCGGTACGTTGGGGAGTGGTGTGTTGGGTCTTTTTTTGGAGGAGCAACTACTTGGGGGGGATTTATGAGGGGAGCTCCATGATGCACGAGAATTATTAATAACTATTAGAGCTCGTCCACATGCTGCGGAATTGCTGCATTTTTTCCATCCGGAATTGCGGACAGAATAAACGCAGAATTCAGAAGCAGCATAATGGATGAGATTTAACAAATCTCATCCAGACGCTGTGTAAATATTCCGTGCAGAAATTAACCTGCGGTGCGTAATTTTCAGACTGCAGCAATCCTTGTTGCGGAAAGTGGACAAAATTGCTGCGTTTTTCAGAGGAGATGTCACCATCTCCCAGCATTGTGAAAAACGCAGCAAATTTACACAGAATTTTCTGCTGAAAAAAACGCAGGAAATGCTGCGGTTTTGCCGCAGCTGAAAGCTTGCTACTTTCAACGCAATTGCTGCAGAATTTTTTTTGTTTTGCAGATTCTGCTAGACCTATTGGACTACGTCGTAGATTTGTTGGACTACTGCGATGATCTACCTTTTTTTTTGTTTTTTTAATAAATAAAATGGATAAACAAGGGTCTTGTGGGGGAGTTTTTATTTCAATAAAAAAATATTTTCTTATGTCTCTGTGTTTTTTTTAATACTTTATTAGCGCCTTAGTAATGGCAGTTGTCTGCTTGACAACGTCCATTACTAAGGAAGGGCTTAGTGTTAGCCTGTAGAAAGGTTAGCACTAACCCCCCATTATTACCCCGGTACCCACCGCCACCAGGGATATCGGGAAAAGCTGGGTACAATCCAATACAATGAGGGGCAGCCACAGGCTGGTATTATGAGGCTGAGAATTACTAAGGCGCTAATAAAGTATTAAAAAGCAGAGACATAACTCTCTGTTCATACAGGGATTTAAGGAGTGGAAGCCGCGTCTGAGTCAGCACTATAAAACCCCCGAAATTGTGATGCAGATGCGTCTTCTTCCCGGGCGGTTTCTGGCCGCTCGCGGGGGAAAGAAAAGCACGGTGTGTCCTTTTTTGGCGTAGCTTCCATCTCTCACCTCCTATTGAAATCAATGGGAGGCAGAAAAAACCTGCAATGCTCGTTTTCTTTCTGCCTGCCTGCTCTTTTCAATACGAAAACAATGCCGCAATCGATTTTGAGATAGGATTTTTTTCGCTGAGATATTTAACATTAAAGTTATCATCTTCATTATCGGCTACTGCCGGTGTTAGCATTACCCAAAATGTACCGTGCGGGTAAAATCCTAAATGTGTGTGGGCGTGTGTGTGAGCTTGGGAATGTCACATCAAGGTGACTTTAAATTACGTATTATTACAATCGGCCTTTGGCGATACAAAAGGGACCTTGTCTATGATTGTAACATGATTTCATGTGTACACATTTCGGTAGTCGCTTGTGAATTTCAGAGAGCGCTAATTCGGAGAGTAATTTTAATTTTTGTACATTTCTATTGTCATATCAAAAAATGCATTTGACCAAAACGGAAAGGATCACTTTATTGATGATGAGAGGGTATGGCGAATAAAAAATAAGATCCTATCGAGCAGTAGCGGCTTTATTCAATGCAACTTATCCTATCTGTGATCCAGTTTTATTGCCAACTGTTAAAGAACTGTTCATCGTTTCGAAATAACCGGTTCAATTAGACGCTCCAAGATCCGGAAGACCCAAACATGCTAGTAATGATGAAAAAGCTTTAGATGTTCTGCTCACTGTATATGATAATCCTCATACATCTGTCTCGAGTGGAGCACAACAAAATGATATCAGCGCCACATCAGTCCGTCGAATTTTGAAGAGGCATCATTATCATCCTTATAAAATACGGTTAGTTCAGGAGCTATCCGAAGATGATTATGACAGAAGAGTGGAATTTTGCGATACAATGATGACACGATTTGATGATAATCAGCAGATTTTCAACTGGACCTGTTTTTCGGATGAAGCTACGTTTGAACTAAACGGTTCTGTAAATCGACAAAACATGAGGTATTGGGCAGACGAAAATCCACATTGGATGAGAGACAGTCATACCCAGTATCCTCAGAAGGTTAACGTTTGGGCCGGAATATTGCTCAATCATATTGTAGGACCATTTTTCATTGAAGGAAACATAAATGCAGAAAATTACTGCAATTTGCTAAGAAACCAAGTGATATCGGCTATTCAAAATATTGCTAGAGAAGCTTTCCGCAATGTTTGGTATGAGCAGGATGGAGCTCCTGCTCATTTTTCTCTGCGAGCTCGAAATCTTCTGAACGATAATTTTCCTGATCAATGGATTGGTAGAAGAGGCCCGATAGAATGGCCACCGAGATCACCAGATCTGACCCCATTAGACTTTTTTTACTGGGGTATTTAAAAAGTAAAGTCTATGAGACTTAGGATCGCAAACTTAGACGAGCTGTGGGAAAGAATAGTGAACATCTCTAATTCAATCACACCAGATGTTATAAATAACGTTAGTGACGCCGCGTTTTACGTTCACTTAGGACACTGTCAAGTTGTTGAAGGACATCAGTTCGAACATTTGATTTAATACAGTAATTGTTATGTTTGTACTAATACACATAATACATGTCCTCGGTCTTGCTTTGACTGTCCAGACAACACACACACACACACAGTACAGAAGGGGTTTGGAGTCATTAAATACCGGAGTCCTTATCTCGGGCCGTGTACACACACACACGCGCGATAGGATCGTATTTTTTCTTTGCCATACCCTCTCATCATCAATACAGTGATCCTTTCCGTTTCGGTCAAATGCATTTTTTTGATATGACAATGGAAATGTACAAAAATGAAAATTACTCTCCGAATTAGCGCTCTCTGAAATTCACAAGCGACTACCGAAATGTGTACACATGAAATCATGTTACAATCGTAGACAAGGTCCATTTTGTATCGCCAAAGGCCGATTGTAATAATACGTAATTTAAGTCACCTTGATGTGACATTCCCAAGCTCACACACACACGCGCCCACACACATTTAGGATTTTACCTGCACGGTACATTTTGGGTAATGCTAACTCCGGCGGTAGCCGATAATGAAGATGATAACTTTGACATTAAATATCTCAGCGAAATAAAAATTATATCTCAAAATCGTTTGCAGCATCATTTTTGTATTGAAAAGACCTTTCAAATGAGCCCCCACTCGACCCCCCCGTCCACCCTACCGCCGGTAGATTTTTGACCCCATTAAATCCCCCCAAATTTCAAACCTATACCTCGATCCGTTATGAAAAGTTATGAAGGTGTTATGAGGGTGTTACGGGAACTTTTGGTGGGCACTGTATACAAGGGGGAAGAGGCGCTATGTGGCACTATATACAAGGGCGGAGGCGCTGTGTGGCACTATCTATAGGGGGCTGTGTGTGATGCTATCTACAGGGGGCTGTGTGTGATGCTATCTACAGGGGCTATGTGTGGCGATATCTACAGGGGCTGTGTATAGCACTATCTACAGGGGGCTGCGTGGCACTATCTACAGGGGGAGTGTGGAAGTATCTACAGGGGGTGTATGGCACTATCTACAGGGGGAGTGTGGCAGTATCTACAGGAGCAGTGTGTGATGCTATCTACAGGGGCTGTGTGGCGATATCTACAGGGGGTGTGATGCTATCTACAGGGGCTGTGTGTGGTGGTATCTACAGGGGGCTGTATGTGGCGTTATCTACAGGGGTTTGTGTGTGGCGCGATCTACACTGGGCACTGTGTATGTGGTGCTTTACATTACAGTGTTTGACACAATTATATTCTGGGGCATAGTGTTTGGTACTATTTTATTCAGGGGCGCAGTGTATGGTGCTAGAATATTTAAGGGCACAGTGTGTGGCACCATGATAATTTTATTTTCGTTTATAGGTGTGGAAATGTTGGAAAAGTTAATGAGCTGAAGACACCTGAGTGGCAAATTGTGCATAAATGTGTCATGGCTGGGAGAAGTCGTCATGAAGTCTGGACCAGATGGAGAAGAGAAGAGGAAAAAAAACGACTAGAATCTGAGACGTCGTCACCTGTAATTCACGAGATTTATAGAGTATCTGCCACCTCTCCTGACATGTTTATTATATGAAAACCTTGTATTTCACAAAAGGTCTTTGTCCAGTCCATTTGAAGTGATAGTTGGGTACTGGGGCGGCCGCAGGCTGGTAATATTTGGCTGGGAAAGCCCAAAAACAAAGGGCCTTCCCATCCTGGTAATGCTAGGCTGCTGCTGCTGCTTTATTGTATCTGGCTGGTTATGGAAAATGGGGGGGGACCACACGTCATTTTTTTAAAATAAATAATTGAAAAAAACAACTTGGGGTCCACCTATTTTTCATAACCAGCTAGATACAATAAAGCAGCTGCAGCCTGGCATTAACAGGGTCATAATACCAGCCTACAGTCGCTCCAGTACCCAACCATCACTTCAGATGGTCGGGTACTGGATTGTACCTGGCTCTTCCTGACACCCCTGGTGGCGGTGGGTATCGGGGTACTAATGGAGGGGTTAGTGTTAGCCTCTTCACTGGCTAACACTAAGCCCTGCCTTAGTAATGGACGCTATCTATCAGACAGCCGCCATTACTTTTTCTTTTCAATTTTCTTTTTATTGTTTTAAACAGAATTAAATCATACAACTGAAATTGCATAGGGTGTCATGGCAGTATATGAAGGTACAACCAAACAGTGAAGAAGTGTCGTTAGATACATTGTAACTTCACATATGCAGCAATGACTTAACGTTCAGGTTAAATTATCAAAATTGGAACAAACCATTTAGAAAGATAAAATATAAGTACACAAATATAAGGGGGAGTAGGAGGGTAAAGGATAAGGGTATGTGCACACACACTAATTACGTCCGTAATTGACGGACGTATTTCGGCTGCAAGTACCGGACCGAACACAGTGCAGGGAGCCGGGCTCCTAGCATCATACTTATGTACGATGCTAGGAGTCCCTGCCTCGCTGCAGGACAACTGTCCCGTACTGTAATCATGTTTTCAGCACAGGACAGTAGTTCCACGGAGAGGCAGGGACTCCTAGCATCGTACATAAGTATGATGATACGAGCCCGGCTCCCTGCATTGTGTTCGGTCCTGGACTTGCGGCCGAAATACGTCCGTCAATTACGGACGTAATTAGTGTGTGTGCACATACCCTAAGGGGAATAAGAGAAAGGGAGAGGAATTGAGAGAGATTTACAGGATAATTTTATCTGAGACAAGGATTGTCGGTTATAGTTTAACAACTTTAATCGCGAGCTAACAGTTCCTACAATGTTTCCTATCCATTCTGACTAATGGGTACTCAATGTTACATCCAAGAACTGAGTTGAAGACCGGAATGTTGTCCAGGGTCTCCATATCTCTGTAAATTTAGTGTAAGAGCGGTTGGAGAGTGCCGCTATTTCTTCTATATAGTAGATTTGCTCCACTTTGTTTATCCATTGAAGGAGCGTGGGAACTTGAGTCGATCTCCAATTTGGGGGAAGTTTGGCTCCCGATAAGAGGTGTTTAACTAGAATATTTGTGGATTTACTTAATTGTGCCATAGGTAGATTAAGAAAAACGGTAGCTGGGGGGATTTGGATAGAGATGTCACAAATTTTCGCTATATACTCTAGAACAGGTACCCAGTAACCTTGGATCTTATCGCACGACCACCAAGTATGTATGTAGGAACCGGGTTCCCCCAAGCATCTCCAGCATGTGTCTGGACTGGATGGGTACCAAAGGTGTGTTTTATCTGGCGTGGTATACCACCGAGACACTATCTTATAAGAGTTTTCTTGCCTTTTGATGCACTGGGAGGGACCATGAGAATTCCTGTAAAGAATAATTATATCCTTTTTATTCAAGGTAATGGAAAGATCTTTTTCCCACAGCTCGATATACGATCTTTTAAAAGGGACTGACAGCCGCCATTACTAAGGCAGTAGTAATGAAGTTAAAAAAACACCTACACAGAAAAAATATTTTATTGAAATAAAAGTCCCCCACACAACTCTCGTTAACCATTTTATTGAAAAGAAAACCGCCATCATCAAACTAGTCCTCAAATCCAACGTATTCTAACAATGGTACCTGTAAAAACACAACACATTAGTAACACTAAGGGTATGTTCACACGTAGTCAACAAAAACGTCTGAAAATCCAGAGCTGTTTTCAAGGGAAAACAGACCCTGCTTTTCAGACGTTTTTTTACCAACTCGCATTTTTCGCAGCGTTTTCACGCCGTTTTCGCGGCGTTTTTTACGTCCGTTTTTGGAGCTGTTTTCATTGGAGTCTATGAGAAAACAGCTCCAAAAACGTCCAAAGAAGTGTCCTGCACTTCTTTTGACGAGGCTGTATTTTTACGCGTCGTCGTTTGACAGCTGTCAAACGACGACGCGTAAATAACAGGTCGTCTGCACAGTACGTCGGCAAACCCATTCAAATGAATGGGCAGATGTTTGCCGACGTATTGGAGCCGTATTTTCAGACGTAAAACGAGGCATAATACGCCTCGTATACGTCTGAAATTTGGCCGTGTGAACATACCCTTATAACTAAAAAAGCAAAATGATTATTATACTTACCTTTCTGGGTCTGTGACAGTAAACTAAGCAGTGACAGCTCTAAGCTGTCATTGTTAGTTTACATCACATGATCCTATGTTACCTCAGTTCATTGGCCTACCTTTAAAAGTAGAAAGATGTACTGAGGTCACCGACACAGCGTTTTTTGCCTCGGGAATGGAGGCCGCTGCAGGAGTGTTTTTTCTTAATAAAAAAAAAAATAAACTGTGACCTGATCAATAAAAGGGGAAATGGGTCTCCGTGTTCATGTGGGGGGCAGGGAATGTTAATAAGGTAGCACTGAGCATTTATTTTAGGGTGTGTCTACACGTAGCGTAAACACTGCGGAATTTACACAACGGATTTAATGGAGAAAACTCTGCAGCATAATACAGTTGTAGCAGAGTGGATTTGAACAAATCTCATCCACATGCTGCATAAAAAACCCACCGAAAAAACTTTCATAAATTGACCTGCGGTGCGTTTTTTAAATCCGCAGCATGACAATTTATGCTGCAGGATCGCTGATTTTCTGTTGCAGGTTTTCCCTATTGAATTCATTGGAAGGTAAAACCCACAACAATGAGCACATTTTGCGATTTTTACGGTGGAACTGCTGCCTTATCGGGGGCATCAGCCCTAAGGGTATGTTCACACGTAGTCAACCAAAACGTCTGAAAATCCAGAGCTGTTTTCAAGGGAAAACAGACCCTGCTTTTCAGACGTTTTTTTACCAACTCGCATTTTTCGCGGCGTTTTTCGCGCCGTTTTCGCGGCGTTTTTTACGTCCGTTTTTGGAGCTGTTTACATTGGAGTCTATGAGAAAACAGCTCCAAAAACGTCTGAAAGAAGTGTCCTGCACTTCTTTTGACGAGGCTGTATTTTTACGAGTCGTCGTTTGACAGCTGTCAAACGACGACGCGTAAATAACAGGTCGTCTGCACAGTACGTCGGCAAACCCATTCAAATGAATGGGCAGATGTTTGCCGACGTATTGGAGCCGTATTTTCAGACGTAAAACGAGGTATAATACGCCTCGTATACGTCTGAAATTTGGCCGTGTGAACATACCCTAAGAGTGCCTAGGGCAGCACCAACTCCAAATACGGCCCAGCATAAAATAGCTATCAGTTGAACACTTGTTTGGCTGACATCTATCTTCCCTGACTTCCCCATAAAAATGCATGCTTGGATTGAGCGTGACTTCCTACCTGACAAACTACGCCTATAACATATGAAAAGCTATCATACATAATATAGGTGATGGCAGGGGCGTAGCTAGGGGGGGGCAGGTGGGGCATGTGCCCCGGGCGCAGCTTAGAGGGGGGCGCCAGCGCCACCTCCTCCTGCACTATAATTGTACCTGTGTCGCAAGGACACAGGTACAATTAGAAGCAATGAATGACCAGGCACGTTCCGTGCCCGGCCATTCAGCGCCTTTCCACGAATGAAGCAACTGGTACCTTTTGTACCAGTGAAGCTTCCGTCGATGAAAGGCGCTGACTGACTGACAGGGAAAGTCATCCTGCCCAGCCAATCCTCGCCTTTCATAGACGCTGCATTCAACCCCCTGGAGACCTGCGCAGAAGAGAGTAGGTCTCCATGGCTGCCGGACGGTGTGGGAGCGGGAATAAGGTGAGTTTGAATAGGTTTTTTTTTGTTTTTTTTAAATTGTAATAGAAGGGGGTGGCTGTATCTGCGGGGGGGACTTTGTCTACACGGGGGGACTTTATCTACAAGGGGGACTTTATCTACACGGGGGGGGGCTTTATCTACACGCGGGGGGCTTTATCTACGGGGGGGGTGTCTATCTACAGGGGGGGCTATATACTGGGGTGGGCTATCTATGGAGCACCATATACAGGGGTGGGCTATAGCTACAGGGGGGGCTATATAGTATATAGCCCACCCCTGTATATAGCCCCCCTGTATATAGCCCCCCATGTATATAGCCCCCCATGTATATAGCCCCCCCTGTATATAGCCCCCCGTGTATATAGCCCCCCGTGTATATAGCCCCCCGTGTATATAGCCCCCCATGTATATAGCCCCCCCTGTATATAGCCCACCCCTGTAGATATAGCCCACCCCTGTAGATACAGCCCACCCCTGTAGATATAGCCCACCCCTGTAGATATAGTCCCCCTGTACATAGCCCACCCCTGTAGATATAGCCCAGCCCTGTAGATATAGTCCACCCCTGTAGATATAGTCCCCCTGTAGATATAGCCCACCCCTGTAGATATAGTCCCCCTGAAGATATAGTCCCCCTGAAGATATAGTCCCCCTGTAGATATAGCCCACCCCTGTATATAGTCCCCCTGTAGATATAGCCCACCCCTGGATATAGTATCCCACAAATAGCTCCCCCTATAGTGTACCACAGAAAGCCCACCCCTGTATATAGCCCCCTTGTACATATAGTCCACCCCTGTATATAGTGCTCCACAGATAGCCCACCCCTGTATATAGTATATACAGGGGTGGGCCATCTGTGGAGCACTATATACAGGGGTGGACTATCTAGTGAAGCACTATATACAGGGGTGGACTATATGTACAAGAGGGCTATATACAGGGGTGGGCTATCTGTGAAGCACTATATACAGGGGTGGACTATATGTGGAGCACTATATACAGGGGTGGGCTATATCTACGGGGGGGCTACATACATGGTTGGGCTATCTGTGGAGCACTATATACAGGGGTAGGCTATATCTACAAGGGGGCTATATACAGGGTTGGGCTATATCTACAGGGGGGCTATATACAGGGGTGGGCTATCTGTAGAGCACTATATACAGGGGGCTATATACAGGGTTGGGCTATACGTGGAGCACTATATACAGGGGGCTATATACAGGGTTGGGCTATATCTACAGGGGGCTATATACAGGGGTGGGCTATCTGTAGAGCACTATAGGGGGAGTTATTTGTGGGACACTATATACAGGGGTGGGCTATATGGGGGCACTATCTACAGGGGGCACAGTGTGTGCGTGGGACACGGTGTATGGTGCTATTATAATTAGAGGTGCAGTGTATGGCGCTATTATATTTAGGGGCGTAGTGTGTGGTATAATGATAACTTTATATTTATTTATAGGTGCAGAAATGTTGGAAAAGTGAGAAGCTGAAGACATGTGAGCGGCAAACTGCAGAAATGGTCTGTTACCGGGAGAAGTCATCATAGTGGTCTGCACCGGATGGAGAAAAAGAACTAGAATCTGAGACGTCACAAGTGAGTCACTTAATGTAAATGTTTATTCTGCCTCTAATCAGCACTGTAGTCACTGTGTGATCCGCAGCAAGATGATGGGTGGTGTGATTATGATAGGATTTATTTTTTGTGAAACAGCAACTCCCAGCATATCCTTATCATTGTTCGGGCCATGCTGGGAGCTGTAGTTTTACGCCGTACACACCTATACGGCAGGGGTTGCACTAAATTGAGCTGTATTTGTGCTGGTGCTGTATATACGTATTGAGCTTGGTTCTGGTGTTGTGTATAGAACCATATTGCTTGTAAAATGTACAAATGTTTTTATGCTCGCGTTACATAAAAATAAATGACACGTCGATTGGTAGAGAAAACAAACACGGCGAGGGGGAAGGAGATGTCGGGAAAGAGGTTGGGGGGGGCGCCAAACTGAATCTTTGCCCCGGGTGCTGGAGAACCTAGCTACGCCTCTGGGTGATGGAACTTTGAGTGAAAAAGCAAATCATTTACAATCTCTAGCTGTGTGATGTCCCAGTAACATGCTTCCTAGGATGCTATAGTATTCCCAGGGGAAACATACAAAGAAAGTCCATTAACTGGTTGCCGATACAGGACGAGTATGCTCGTCCTGAGCGGCGAGCACTTCGCGCATTAGGATGAGCATACTCGTCCTGTGTGACAGCAGTCTCTGCCGTCTCTGTGTGTGCGATCGAGAGCGGGGCAACGGCTGTAATACACAGCCACGGCCCCGCTCTGACAGCGGAGGGAAGAGAAACATCTTCTCTCCGCTGTTAACCCTTTGAACGCCGCGATGACAGCCGACACTTCAGAGCGATCCCGCTTGTTTAACTCGTTAAATGCCGCGGTCAATATTTAAATCGTTAAAAAGAGGGAGGCAACCCGCTCTAACAGCTCATCGTGCCCCCCGCAATGCAATCGCGGGGTGGCGATGGTTGCTATGGCTGCCTGGGGGCCTAATGAAGACCCCCAGGTCCGCCATCTTTGTCCTCCTATTAATAGATGCCTGTGAGAATCACGATATACTCCAATACATTAGTATTGCAGTATATAGTGCAAGCGATCTAATGATTGCTGGTTAAAGTCCCCTAGGGGGACTAATAAAAAAAAGTAAAAATTAGTAAAATAAAGTTGTTTCTTTTATGTAAAAAAAAAAATATATATTAAAAGATAAAAAAAAAAACCTTTTCCCATTTTCTCCCTAGAGCATAGTAAAAAACTAAATAAACATAATTGGCATCGCCGCATCCGTAAAAGTCTGAACTATTACAATATATCATTATTTAACCTGCATGGTGAACACAGTAAAAATAAATAAATTGTAAATGCCAGAATCTCTATTTTATGGTCACCTAATCTCCCACAAAAAATGAAATAATAAATGATCAAACCGTCGCATGTACACTAAAATACTATTATTAAAAACTACAACTTATCCCGCAAAAAAATAAGCCCTCATACCACTTAGTTAACTAAGTTATGTTGTTTTTAATTCCGTAAAAACTACGCGCAAAAACCAATGGAGGAATCGCTGTTTTTTTAAATTTTCTACCACACAAATATTTTTTTCCCTGTTTCCTAGTACATTATACGGTACAATAAATGGTGCTGCGAAAAACTACAACTCAAAATAAAAAAGTTATGGCTTTTGGAAGGTGGGGAGGAAAAAACTAAAATGAAAATCTGAAAAATGGCTGCGGCGGGAAGGGGTTAAATAAATATAAAACATATCCTTATTATTATTATTAAACTATAGATATTACTAGATGGATTTATATAGCGTTTGTACAGAACAAAGAAACTCAGTTTTAGGAACTGCAGATACTTTGTTTCTGATTCCAGTAATGCAGTTTAACTTGCTGATGGGTTTAATGGGCTGAAGACAGTTTTATAACATTCACAAGCTATATGGAGGTTTTCACAAATATCATTAACTCGAAACCCTATGCCTCTCTGTCACTTGATCACTTCTTTTTTGTATCTTTGTACTGTAGTGTGCCATATAGCAGCCTAAATACACTCAGCTTCTACTCATGCATACAGGGGTTGTCCGAGATAAAATGACTATGTGTTAATCCTTGTAATTTATTAATATAAATACATTTGTAATATACTTACATTCTCCAAAGTGGCCCCGTTTCCAGATCCTGCCGTGAGGTATTTGACGGGTGACGTCACTCTCCGCCCGCTGTGTTGCTCTTCAATTCTTTTCCGGGTATACGACACGTCACTTGTGACGTGCCGTGTATGGGCTGGTCTGTTATACCACCCGTAACGCGCATGAGCGGTCCCTGCTGTTATATCGAGAACAGCAGGGACTGCGCATGCGCGTTGCGGGCTGTACGGCAGAACAGCCCATACACGGCACGTCACAAGTGACGTGTTGTATACCCGGAAAAAATTGAAGATCAACACAGCGGCCGGAGAGTGACGTCACCTGTCAAGTACCCTGCGGCAGCATCTGGAAACGGGGCCACTTTGGAAAATGTAAGTATATTACAAATGTATTTATATTAATAAATTACAAGCATTAACAAATAGTCATTTTATCTCGGACAACCCCTTTAACCCCTTAGCAACATCTATGGTACATGTATGGCAGATCTGCGATATCCCAATAAATAAACCCTCAGGAGCAGAGCCCGAACCATATGCGGCGGGTACTGGCTGTTTCATACAGCTGACACCTTCCTGCAACGGCTGGGATCAGAGATAATTTTGATCACAGCTGTTTAACCCCTCAGATGCCACAGTCAGAAGCGACTGCAACATCTGAGTGGTTAGACAGAGGGAGATGGCTCCCTCTGTCCCCTGACCCCCTTCCCGGGATTAAAAGTAGAGGACAAATAAAGGCAATACACAGCATACATAACATATTTATAACACATAAGTATTGTGGTGTATTGCATGAGCGATCTTACAATCCCATATAGGGACTAAAAAATGTTTTTCAATGTTGAAGAACATTTTTACAAATATAAAAAATAAATACAAAAAGTTAAAAAAAGCCCTTTTCCAGTTCTATGAAAAAAACAATGTAAGCAATAATTAAAACAAACATAATTAGAATCGCCATGTCCGTTAAAGGCAAAAATATTTATAATATGCCTGGTAAACGGCATAGGAAAAAAAATTCACAATGGCAGAATTGCTGGTTTTCGGTCACATCAATATCCGAAAAAACTTTAATATCATATGGACCATGTCCGCCTATTGTGTTTTGCATCTAGGACAAAATAGAGTCTCTCGGACACCAATGTCAAATAAGCAATACCGTAGCTAGCAGGGGGGCGGTGGCCCCAGGCAGACTGAGGGGGGCGGTGGCGCAACTGAAACCAGCCCCCGCCAACCCCTCCTGCACTAATTGTACCTGCGTCTGTAAGACGGAGATACAATTGCATGCATAAGCGCTGAATGGCTAGGCACATTCCGTGCCCGACCAATCAGCACCTATCAATGATGCTGATTGGCAGGGCAGAATGACTTGCCCCGCCAATCAGCACCTTTCAACGACGCTAGCAGCGCGATGACGTCATCGCGCCGCTTCCGTTGTTGAAAGGCGCTGATTGACGGGTCAAGTCGTTCTGCCCTGCCAATCAGTGCCTTTCAACGACGCTAGCATCGTTCAGCCCCAGCAGACCTGCATTGACACAGGACCTTGCGGGAATGGGATCAAGGTGAGTATGTAAAGGTTTTTTTTTTTTTACTTAAAGTGTGAGTGGCATTATCTCCAGGGGAGTGCTATTTGTGGGGCACAATCTACAGGGGAGGTTATATGTAGGGCACTATCTACAGGGGGGCTATATGTGGGGCACTATATACAGGGGGGGCTATATGTGGGGCACTATATACAGGGGTCGCTATATGAGGGGCACTATCTACAGGGGGGGGCTATATGTAGGGCACTATCTACAGGAGGCTATATGTGTGGCACTATATACAGGGGGCGATATATGTGGGGCACTATCTACGGGGAGGCTATATGTAGAGTGCTATCGACAGGGGCCTATATGTAGAGCGCTATCTACAGGGAGACTATATGTAGGGCGCTGTCTACAGGGGGCTATATGTAGAGCGCTATCTACAGGGGGGCTATATGTAGAGCGCTATCTATTGGGGGCTATATGTAGAGCGCTATCTATTGGGGGCTATATATAGAGCTCTATCTACAGGGGGCTATATGTGAGGCACTATTTACAGGGCGCTTTATGTGTGCCATTATCTACAGGGGGCTCTATGTGGGTACTATCTACAGGGGGATCTATGGGGGGCACTATCTACAGGGGGCTCAATGGGGGCACTATCTACAGGGAGCATTGTGTGTGGGACACATTGTATGGTGCTATTATAATCAGGGACAGATGCTAGGCACATCTGCTAGAGCAGAGTACACCTCTAACACTGCCCGCCAAAAAGGAGCAGAACAAGCCTGCATGTTAGAAGAGAGGGTGAGCAAGCACACCTCCTCAATAATGAATGGATACAGCAATGATGGGGTTTGTATACAGGGATAATGGCTGATATATACAGGGATGATGGAGTTAATGCCATGATGACAGCTGGACTACCCATCATTCCTGCATATAACCCCAATCATCCCCATATATAACCACCATCATCCCTGTATATACCAGCCATCATTCCTGTATATAGACCGCATCATCCCTGTATATACCAGCCAGGCTGGTATTTATAGGGATGATAGGGGCTATATACAGGAATGATGGCTAGTTTACACAGGGATGATGTCTGGTATATACAGGGATGATGGGGATTACATACAGGGATGATGGCTGGTATATATAGAGATGATGGGGTTGTATACAGGGATGATGGGGGTTATATACATGGATAATGGCTGGTCCAGACATGATCACTGTATATAATCAACATCATCCCTGTTTATAACAGCGATCATTCCCGTATATAACCCCCATCATCCCTGTATGTACTAGCCATCATCCTTGTTTATAACCCCCATCATCCCTGTAAATACCAGCCTGGCTGGCATATACAGGGATGATGGGGTTTATATACAGGAATGATGGTTGGTGTGTGTATACAGGGATCGACAGCCTATGCCACCTATCTCCAGCAGCGGAATGAAGTGGTGGCCAAGCATGCGCAGTAGTGCTCCATTCACATAGGGCACTTGGGGACCCCCGTTCTCAGGATCGGTGGGATCCCAGGGTTCGGACCCCCACCGATCAGACATTTATTACCTATTCTGTGGATAGGTGATAAATGATGATTATGGGAAAACCCCTTTAAGGCACCAGTTTCTGGTATTGGCTCCTTAGTTAAATCAAGCCGACTACAGAATTAGGGCTACAAAACTGATCAACTGTCAGTTTTTGCATGGCTATTTTGCATCAGTGTGTCTTTAAATTTTCATCCATTTCTAGTCCGTTTGTCCGTTTTTAATGGCAGTTTGTCATCCGTTTGCCATCCGTTTTTCATGGCCGTTAATAAAAAGGATGGATTTCATTTGTCAGGTTTTTTTTTTGTCCCAACCCCCTGAAAACACCACAGTGCCCATGTAGATAGTGCTGCAATGTCCCTGTAGATAGTGCCATAGTGCCCACTGTAGATAATGCCCACATAGTACCACAGTGCCAACATAGTGCCATGGTGTCCACTGTAGATAGGGCTACAGTGCCCACTGTAGATAGTGCCAGAGCCCACATAGTGCCACAGTGCCCACTATGGATAGTTCCACAGTGCCCACATAGTACCACATTGCCCACATATAAAGTGACATAGTGCCCATATATAAAGTGCCAGTGCCCACATAGTGCCACGGTGCCCATTGTAGACAGTGCCACATTGCCCACATAGTACCACAGTTCCCAAATATAAAGTCACATAGTGACCACATATAAAGTGCAAGTGCCCACATAGTGCCACAGTGCTCATTGTAGATAGTGCCACAGAGCCCACATAGTGCCACAGTGCCCATGTGTGTGTAGATAGCACAACAGTGTCCCCTTTGGATAGTGCCACAGTACCCATGTAGACAGTGCCACAGTGTCCCCTGTAGTTAGTGCCACACTCCCCAAATAGCACCCCCCTGTAGATAGCACGTTTCCGGTAGATAACACCCCCCTTGTATATAGCATCCCCCCTTGTAGATACCACTCCCCTCCCCTGTAGATAGCGCCACTGTAGCTCAAACTGATCTATTAAATTCTATGGGAGCCGTCTGGCCGTGAAAACGGCCAAAAATAGGACATGTCCTATTTTTTGACGGCCAATATTCACGGGCCGTTAAAAAAATGGCCATGTGAATACAACCATAGAACCTCATTGTTCTGAAAACGGCCATGTGACGGCCGCTAAAAAAACGGAGTGGACCAGGGATTCCGATCCAGCAGTTACCCCTTGACGTCACTGTCCATATATGGATAGTGACGCCGGGGGCTTCTCCAGGAGCAGAATCCCTTGCCAGAGCGGGGTGTGGCCACCAGGGATTCCGCTGCTTCAGGGATGTTATCTATGAGGAGGAGGGTTGCTATCTTCAGGCAGGAGTTGCTATCTAAAGGCAGGGGTTGGTGCTATCTACAGGGGGGTGCTATCTACATGGAGGTGCTATCTACACGGGGGGTCAGAGAGAGCCCCTGATGCCACTGTCCATAGGAGCACTCAGCCCACGAAAACGGCCAAAAATAGGACATGTCCTATTTTTTGACGGCCGGTGTTCAGGGGCCGTTAAAAAATAGGACATGTCCTATTTTTTGACAACCGGTGCTCAGGGGCCGTTAAAAAACGGCCATGTGAATACACCCATAGAACTTCATGCAAAAAAATGTCTGGCACATGCCCGTTTTTCACTGTCATGTAAATGTAGCCTAAAAGTAAGAGCCAGCAGTCACGTTTGCCTTAAAGAGAATGCTTCAAATCAGAAAATTACATATTATTTAAATCAGATTTTTTTGGTGTGTGTTTTTATGTGACTATTCATTTAAAAAACAAATAATAATTTTACTGTTCACACTAGAGCAGTTACAAAAAGCTGTCATTTTCTGTTTTGTGTAGCTTACTTTTCAGCTTTGCTGTCTAGACTAAGAAAGGATGGGCAGTCATCTAATTCTCATTAGAGTCTGCCGCACTGTATATACAGACAATACGGGACAGAAGTGTGTATCTCCAATATGGCCGCCCCAGGGAAGTCTTTAAAAATAAAAACAAAATAGCTACAACGTTTAAAAATGTCTCCTCCACAGACTGTATGTACATACACATTGATAAAACTAAAATTAAATACAGGAGATGTTCCTTCTAAGAATAGCTTGTTTAAATACCTAGGAAGTCATTTATTTGTAAGTTTTTTTTCTTTTTTGCTTAGTTTTACATTTTATTTTTGAAGATGTTTTTACTTATTATCTTAATTTCTGATTTGTAAAAATACACTTGCTGGTCATTCTGCGGTTTGTAAAATGTAAATAGCTAAGTTCATATTTCATTGACAACATAAAACTAACATATGAGTCAGAGAATTAGTTTATAATGCAACGCTGTAAGGTGACACAAAAACATATAAACAAAGGCTTTGCTATATGCTACCCTGTCCAACATTACCACTATGAGCTAGAGAGAAAGAATGTATGACGCTAGTTAGAGGCACAGCTGTTGTTGTGCGATCCCAAATCTCACTCATTAAAGTACCGTTGTGGCTTCTGGATCCTATTGACTGGTAATTTAAGCTGCTGTTATTTTTACTATGCATTCTGTCCGAAAAGCAATAATATATAGAGAAAGGTGGACTTTCCTATTAATCCATGAATCTAAAGGATGTGCATATACAGAATGCTGGGAGGTATTATAATTGATATTAATATGACGGTTTAGACTCTTTGTATTTTCTATTCTGAAAGCTCCAGATCAAGTCATACTCAGTTTGATCTTTACCCCTTAAAGGGGTTGTCCAGGCAGGGAGCGGTTTTCATACTGATGATCTATCCTGTGGATAAGTTATCAATGTATGATCGGTGGGGGTCTGACACCTGGACACCGCACCAATCAGCTGTTCCGGCTGCCTCCAGGATTTGGAAGTTATGCAGTGGTCGGTGCCGGAAGCAGATGGTTCCGTACACTGTATAGCGGCCGGGCTGGGTTTACTGGAATAGGAGCAGAGCTACAAGGCGGCCGCTATACTGTGACCGGAGCCATCTGCTTCCGACACTGACCACTGCATACCTTCCGGTGGCTGGAGGCAGCGGAACAGCTGATCGGTGCGGGGTCCGGGTTTTGGACCCCCACGGATTATATACTGATGACCAGGGCCGGCCCTAGGATAGATGGCGCCCTGTGCAAAATGATCTTTCGGCGCCCCACCCCATCATAAAAAAAAAATGCCCCATAAAAAAATTATAATGCCCCTTTAGTGCCCCCATACAGTATAATAATAATATTTAATAATATAATATATTACAACCCCTTCAAGGACACAGTATTTTGTCCTCTAATTGTGCCCACAGTATTATGCCCCCTGTAGTACCCCTACACAGTATAATGTCCACTTAGTGGCCCCCACAAAATATAATGCCCCCCTGTAGATTTTGCCATATAGCCTCCCTGTAGACAGTGCCATAATCCCCCACCTCCTTTTTGTAGATCGTGCCATACAGCCCCCACCTCCCCCTTGTAGACAGTGGCATACAGTCCCCCACCTCCCCCTTGTACAGGGTGGGCCATTTATATGGATACACCTAAATAAAATGGGAATGGTTGGTGATATTAACTTCCTGTTTGTGGCACATTAGTATATGGGAGGGGGGAAACTTTTCAAGCTGGGTGTTGACCATGGCGGCCATGTTGAAGTCGGACATTTTGTATCCAACTTTAGTTTTTTCAATGGGAAGAGGGTCATGTGACACATCAAACTTATAGAGAATTTCACAAGAAAAACAATGGTGTACTTGGTTTTAACGTTACTTTATTCTTTCATGAGTTATTTACAATTTTCTGACCTCTTATAAAATGTGTTCAAAGTGCTGCCCATTGTGTTGGATTGTCAATGCAACCCTCTTCTCCCACTCTTCACACACTGATAGCAACACCACAGAAGAAATGCCTCCCGATCTGACCCCCTTAGACTTTTATCTTTGGGGTCATCTGAAGGCAATTGTCTATGCTGTGAAGATACGAGATGTGCAGCAACTGAAACTACGGATACTGGAAGCCTGTGCTAGCATTTCTTCTGCGGTGTTGCTATCAGTGTGTGAAGAGTGGGAGAAGAGGGTTGCACTGACAATCCAACACAATGGGCAGCACATTGAACACATTTTATAAGTGGTCAGAAACTTGTAAATAACTCATGAAAGAATAAAGTAACGTTAAAACCAAGCACACCATTGTTTTTCTTGTGAAATTCTCGATAAGTTTGATGTGTCACATGACCCTCTTCCCATTGAAAAAACTAAAGTTGGATACAAAATGGCCGACTTAAAAATGGCCGCCATGGTCAACACCCAGCTTGAAAAGTTTCCCCCCTCTCATATACTAATGTGCCACAAACAGGAAGTTAATATCACCAACCATTCACATTTTATTTAGGTGTATCCATATAAATGGCCCACCCTGTAGATCGTGCCATACAGTCCCCGCACCTCCCCCTTGTAGACAGTGCCCCCAAACAAAAACTAAAATTGTACTCACCTAGGCCCCGTTCCCATGACGAACTGAGCTGCTCCATGACGGGACCCTAGTACAGAGTTTCCCAACCTTTTCGGACTCAAGGCAGCACTGGAAAAACAAAATTTCCTCAGGGCCCCCCTACCAAAAATAGTTTTGAGAAAGACAGAAAACGGCTAAGAACAAGCACTCCACTCGTAGGGCATGTTCACACACGTTTTTTTGTAAGGCAAAAAAAATCTGCCTCAAATTCCTTCAGCAACTGACAGCGTTGTGTGACCTTTTTTTTTGTGTTTTTTCATAAGCTGTTGAAGCGAATGCAAAAGACGCAGGAAAAAAAGCTCCAAACGAGTGCCGCACTTATCTTCTGCCTCCTATTAATTTCAATTGGAGGTCAGAGGTGGAAACCACTTGAAGACCTTCAGCTCCCCACTCACAGAAAAATGACCATCAACCCCCCACTCACAGCAAAATGACCATCAGCCCACCACTCACAGCAAAATGACCATCAGACCCCCACTCACAGATTCCCCCTGTAGGTAGCGCCACACAGCCCCTTGTAGGTAGCGCCACACAGCCCCTTGTAGGTAGTGCCACACAGCCCCTTGTGGGTAGCACCACACAGCCCCCTTGTGGGTAGCACCACACAGCACCCTTGTGGGTAGCACCACATAGCCCCTTGTGGGTAGCGCTACACAGCCCCCTTGTGGGTAGCGCCAGACAGCCCCCTTTTAGGTAGCGCCAGACAGCCCCCTTGTAGGTAGCGCCACACAGCCCCCTTGTAGGTAGCGCCACACAGCCCCCTGTAGAGTGTGCCACACAGCCCCCTGTAGGGAGGGCCGCACAGCCCCCTGGTAGGGAGGGCCGCACAGCCCCCTGGTAGGGAGTGCCGCACAGCCTCCTGGTAGGGAGTGCCGCACAGCCCCCTGGTAGGAAGTGTCGCAAAGACCCCTGGTAGGGAGTGCCGCACAGCCCACAGCCCCCTGGTAGGGAGTGCACACAGCCCCCTGGTTGGTAGTGCACACAGCCCCTTGGTTGGTAGTGCCACACAGCCCACAGCTCCCTGGTTGGTAGTGCCACACAGCCCACTGGTTGGTAGTGCCACACAGCCCACAGCCCCCTGGTTGGTAGAGCCACACAGCCCACAGCCCCCTGGTAGGTAGTGCCATACAGCACCCTGGTAGGTAGTGCCACACAGCCCCCTAGTAGGTAGTGCCACACAGCCCACTAGTTTGTAGTGCCACACAGCCCACAGCCCCCTGGTTGGTAGTGCCACACAGCCCACAGCCCCCTGGTAGGTAGTGCCACACTGCCCACAGCCCCCTTGTAAGTAGTGCAAGGACTACGAAATGACCGATAGCTGGCGGGCAATAGACATTCAAAAAAGGACAACTGTGCAGGAGCACACAAAATACCCAGCTTTCCCAGCTATCAAATAAATGTGTGGAAATAAACTAAGTTATAACTTTTATTTAGTCTGAGTAAAGGATTAATCCTTTTAGCTAGATTAAATAAAAGTTATATCTTAGTTTATTTCCACACTTTTTTTTTGATACCCGGGAAATCTGGGTATTTTGTGTGCTCCTGCACAGTTGTCCTTTGTAGGTAGTGCCACACAGCCCACAGCCCCCCTGTAGATAGCAACCCCCCCTCCTTTCAGTAAAGATAGCGCCACCGTAGCTCCCTGAAGGAGCGGAATCCCCGTGTGGCCGGGGATTCCGGTCCTGGAGCGCTGCTTGATGCCTCTGTCCTAGTTTTTCGTAGCACCATTTATTTTGCCATATAATGTACTCGTAAACGGGAAAAAAAATATTTGTGGGGTAGAAAATTAAAAAAACAGCGATTCCTCAATGGTTTTTTTGCGCGCCGTTTTTACAGAATTCACTGTGCAATTAAAACAACATGTTAACTTTATTCTGTGGGTCAATACGATTACGGCGATACCAAATATATATAGTGTTTTCTATATTTTACTACTTTTACAAAAGTGTAAAAAAGAAAATGTATTTTGTTTCGCCAAATTCCGAGAGCCATAACTTTTTTATTTTTCCGTCGATTAAGTGGTATGTAGGCTTATTTTTTGCAGGATAAGCTGTAGTTTTTAATAATACCATTTTGGTGTACACGCCACGGTTTGATCTTTTTTTATTTAATTTTTTGTGGGAGATTAGGTGACCAAAAAATAGAGATTCTGGCGTTTAAATTTTTTTTACGCCGTTGACCGTGCGTGTTAATAAATTATATATTGTAATAGTTCAGACTTTTACAGACGTGCCGATACCAATTATGTTTATTCATTTATTTTTTTACTATGCTCTAGGGGGAAAATGGGAAAAGGGGTATTTTTTGAACTTTTAATTTTTTTATTTTTTTTTACACAAAAGAATAACTTTATTTAACTCATTTTAACTTTTTTTATTAGTCCCCCTAGGGGACTTCAACCAGCGATCATTAGATCTCTTGCACAATATACTGCAATACTAATGTATTGCAGTATATCGTGATTCTGACAGGCAACTATTAATCCCGCTCAAGTTAAACGAGCGGGATCGTGCTCGAGCGCGATGCGGCTCGTTACTCTGAAGTGTCGGCTGTAACATACAGGAAGGGAAGTGTCGGGAAGGGGTTATTCGTGCCGTGAGTATTATTTGAGCATTGTATGGCGCTATTATTTGCAAACTTAAACGTAATGTATCACCTGTCATTTTTTTTTACTAATTAACCCCTTCGCGCACCTGGATGCAATAGCACATCCTGGTGCGGGGGTGAAGTATGAAGTGGGCTCAAGTGTTGATCCCGCTCCATACACTGCGGATATCAGCTGTGTATTACTGCTGACACCTGGGACTAACGTCCAGGAACAGTGATCGCGCTGTTCCTGGCCATTTAACCCCTCAAATGCCACGGTCAATCGTGACCGCAGCATCTGAGGTGTTCGCGGGGTGCCGATGGTTGATATGGTCCCTAGGTCTGCCTTTACTTTGTTAAACCGTGCCTATTTAAATGTGTAAAAAAGAAAGTGAAATAAAGTTATAAGTAGTGGAAAAAAAATATTAATAGTTCAAAAAAGCCCTCTTCTACCATTTTTCCTCTAAAGTATTGTAAAAGAAAGTACCATTATTTAACTCGCACGGGGAATGCTGTAAAAAAATATCACAGTTTTTTGGTCGTTAGCTCTAAAAAAAAAAATTATTAATAAAAGGTGATCAAAAAGTTGTATGTACAATAATATGGTACCAAAAAAACTACAGCTCATCCTGCAAAAAATAAACCCTCACACCGCTCAATCGACTGAAAAATAAAAAAGTTATGGCTCTAAATGTGGTGAAACAAAAGAATTTTTTTTTAACAAACAGTTTTTCCTTTGTAAAAGTAGTAAAATATAAAAAAAATTATATAAATTTGGTAACACCGTAATCATATTGAGCCGCAAAATAAAGTTACGTTGTCATTTTTACCGCACGGTAAAAGCCGTAAAAAAGACACCCATAAAACAATGGAGGATTCAATTTTTTTCCAATTTTAGATGGCAAAGATTTTTTTTCACTTTCCCAGTACATTATATGGTTCTTTAAAGAAACTACAACTCCTCCCGCAAAAAAATAAGCCCTCAAACCACTCTATTGGTGGAAAAATAAAAAAGTTATGGCTCTTGGAATGTGGGGAGTGGAAAAACGAAAATGTAAAAGCAAAAAATAGCACAGTCCTAAAAGTGCTAAAACCAAATATTGAAAAAAATTCTTATTTAAAAAAAAAAAAAAGAAAAATCTGTTTTTATTTCTAAGATATGCTTTACAGCAGCCACATAGTCTGGAGCTAATCCTTTGACTTCTATGGTACAGTTTTCTATGCATACTCTGTGACACATGGAGAGGTCACTGTGCAGGAATGGATAGGTCGGGAGCTGTCAATAGTGGATCCTGTGTTATCTATATATAGGTGTTATTTTTTATTGTAATTCTGCCTGTGATGATAATGAACTGAGAAGTGATCTATACAGAACAGGAAGTGTCAGTTTATTGTGCGGCTCAGTGGCCAGTGTGAAAACTGCAAGATTCTAGGATTATTTTTTTAATATAGATAATGACAAAAAAAACAACAAAAATTCATAAAAATTTGTTTAATCTAAAAACTTGATTTAAACAATATGTCATTTTCTGATGACACATTCTCTTTACTGGCTGTATTGTGTGGGCATTGTTTTGAAGTATTATTTGACATTGTATGGCAATATTCATGCATAAACATTTGAGTAAAAAGTGGGTAAAAAGTGCATATGTATCTTTAGCCTTACCCCATGAATCTCACTTTAACCATTCTGATATGTCACTTGTGTTCTGAAAAAGGTATGACTGATCCTTCATTTAATTTACTTTTTTTTATTAATATGAAAGATGTGGGACCATAGAGCTGTCAAGTGTTTCTAACTTTTACAAATGAACTAAGCAGAGTTCAATAAATCATTGATTCTACACTCTACTCTTATTATTAATGTCCCTCTGAAAAAAAAATTATTCATATATAAATCATCTTCTGACAAGTTATTAAAAAATGTATTAAGTTTGTCTCAAATGCATCAATTACACAGGGGTGTGCCCCGGTCATGCCCGCGGTCTCTGCCACCGGATACTGTACCTTCCTTGCTGGCTTCTCCTCCAACGAAACTGCCGACGTCTTCTGCCTTCAGCCGCTGTATTCCAAGTGCGCGCGTGCTCCCTGGCCGTCTCCTAAATGGCCAGCACACAAAATTCAAAAATCACCCAACCATCAGCTGTTCTCCAGGAGCTTTTAAGGCACCTTCACCATCTCCCAGGTGTCTGAGCAATATTGGAAATACCAAGAGTTATCCTGTGATGGTTCCTGTATGCATCTAATCTTGTCTGCTTATGTTATCAGCCTGTACCAGTTGTCCGTTACCAGTCTGTATGCAGTCTGTTGTTGCTACCTGCTACCAGCCGGTGTCTGGTAATACATTACCAGCCTGCTTCCAGTAATCCGCTACCAGCCTGCATCTAGTAATCTGCTACCAGCCTGCATCCAGTAATCCGCTACCAGCCTGCATCTGGTAATCCGCTACCAGCCTGTATCCAGTAATCCGCTACCAGCCGGTAGCCAGTAAACCGCTACCTGCCTGTATCTGGTAATCCACTACCAGGCTGTATCCGGTAATCCGCTACCAGCCTGCATCCAGTAATCCACTAACAGCCTGCATCCAGTAATCTGCTACCTGCCTGTGTCCAGCTGCCCGCTACCTGCCTGTGTTACACTGTCTGCTATCCACCTGTCATCCGTGATCCGCAGTCAAGCTTCCATCCATCAAGGTACCATCTACCTGTGCCTGCTTGCATCTGTCTGGTCAGCAGCTACTCCTCTCGGACCACCTCAGGAGGTAGCGACCTGGCAGTCTCCCCGCAGTGAAAACCAGAATCCTGTAGGGTGAAGACCGGGGAGGCTGCTTAGACAATGCCCTTAGAAGTGGCCCTAAGCCAAACTAGTGGAATAGCCCAGTGGATCCACAAACCTGCTGGTCGTTACACTACAGTAGCATGGAGATTATACAGCAGTAGTGAGTGAGAATCCAGCACTGGGGTGAGATTTACATCTTACCAGCAGCCTGCAGTAGAGTCTCTGTGTGTTTCTCCTGTTTCCTCCCCCTGCTCACTTTCCACCCTCCATAGCCTTACATGCATTGTGTGTTGCTGAGTCACACTTTCTCTCTGCTACCTCCTCCTGCTCCCCCTCCCCTCTCCACAGAAAGTTATAGCAGGCAGTGAAGAGACACCACCCCCCCCCCACCTTCTAGAGCTGTCAATTCTGCTCTTTAACCAGGTACGACAAATGCTTGACAACAGGGGGGGACAGAAGATTACAGGAATGGAGACCCCTAGTGACAGTAACGTCATACAGAATTTGCATGGATAAAACAACTATATTTTAACAGTAATTAAATTACAAAGTTGGTTTATTTTTCGTTTAACATTAAATTTTTTATTAGTTTCTAAAGTCATATAAAATAGCCACTTTCAGAAAATGATACAATTCCGCAAAGATGAGGGGTGCTCACAGGAACCCAAAATAATTAATCTCGATGTATCACTCATATACAACAGTGCGTACATAGCAGAAAATAAAATAACGAAAACAAATAAAATAAAACAGAGAAAAACACATACAACATTTAAAACATTGCTCACATATACACTCTGAAGATACAATACAATATATCACTACAAATATCAACACCTTTGCATATTAATGACCGTGATACTAAAAAAAAAAAATACCTCTAATAGGACCCTATAGACCCCAGACCAAAGGATAATCAACATCCCCAATCTGACGAATGTGACACCTACAGATTTTTATGGAGTAGAATTGCTTATATGAGGGACCTGAGTCGTGTAATATGAAACCCATGGATCCCATCTATTATCAAACTCAGTAATAGAATGAGACGATTTAACCAATAGTCTTTCCATGTTATGTGCGAATTGTACATGTTGGCATAATTCTTTGGCAGTTAAGAGAGAATTGGACTTCCAAGTTCTCGCAATCATGGATCTGACCGCAAGTATAATATGACCTATCATTGTTCGCACCTCCACCTCAAATTCTGACATGCCACTAAAACACAATGCTAATGCAGGTTGTATGTGAACGCAGAGACCAGTAACAGACTTTATAAGACCCGCCGTTGCCAGCCAAAACGAGTAAACTAGGGGACAATCCCACCAAACTTGTCTGTATGTGCCTATCAAGCCGCAGCCTCTCCAGCAATAATGTGTATAAGTATGGTTCATTTTAGAAATATGCGCGGGAGTGAGATACCAGCACAACATTATCTTAAAGGACGTCTCCCAATAACTTGCACTCTTGAATATTCCCTTAAAGAGGCTCTGTCACCAGATTTTGCAACCCCTATCTGCTATTGCAGCAGATAGGAACTGCAATGTAGATTACAGTAACGTTTTTATTTTTAAAAAACGAGCATTTTTGGCCAAGTTATGACCATTTTTGTATTTATGCAAATGAGGCTTGCAAAAGTCCAAGTGGGCGTGTTTAAAGTAAAAGTCCAAGTGGGCGTGTATTATGTGCGTACATCGGGGCGTTTTTACTACTTTTACTAGCTGGGCGTTCTGACGAGAAGTATCATCCACTTCTCTTCAGAACGCCCAGCTTCTGGCAGTGCAGACACAGCGTGTTCTCGAGAGATCACGCTGTGACGTCACTCACAGGTCCTGCATCGCGTCGGACGAGCGAGGACACATCGGCACCAGAGGCTACAGTTGATTCTGCAGTAGCATCAGCGTTTCCAGGTAAGTAGCTACATCGACTTATCTGCAAACGCTGATGCTGCTGCAGAATCAACTGTAGCCTCTGGTGCCGATGTGGCCGACACGATGCAGGACCTGGGGCAGGAAGTGAGTGACGTCACAGCGTGATCTCTCGAGAACACGCTGTGTGTCTGTGCACTGCCAGAAGCTGGGCGTTCTGAAGAGAAGTGGATGATACTTCTCGTCAGAACGCCCAGCTAGTAAAAGTAGTAAAAACGCCCCGATGTACGCACATAATACACGCCCACTTGGACTTTTACTTTAAACACGCCCACTTGGACTTTTGCAAGCCTCATTTGCATAAATACAAAAATGGTCATAACTTGGCCAAAAATGCTCGTTTTTTTAAAATAAAAACGTTACTGTAATCTACATTGCAGCGCCTATCTGCTGCAATAGCAGATAGGGGTTGCAAAATCTGGTGACAGAGCCTCTTTAAGAACCTTGATTGCAGTATACCATTCTTCTGAATTTATAGTAACATTTAGATCTTGTTCCCATTTAAGAATATATTATCATTTGTGGTTGCACTAACAATTTATAAAACAATGAAATCCCTCGAAGAGCAAGCCTTAGAGATGAAAAGAGCTAATATATAACCCTTGGGAATGTTGGTGAGTGAATTGAAGTTTTGTGAAGTGCATGACGGATTTGGAGGAACTTATAAAAATCTCTTGCAGGAAGAGAATAAGTACGGGAGATATGTTCAAACGTGTGTAGGGAATCTCCAGAGTATAAAAGTCCAATTGTCTTTATACCTGCTACCTTCCAATTACTGAGGTCCAGCTCAGGAATATGTGTATTCAAGAATTGTATGGGTAAATCTCCAAGAATAGTCATATCTAATGCGAAGGTACATGTACAAAGCGATTTCCATGAAGAAATTGAAGCTGAAATACTGGACAATTTATTAGAAACCTTGTAAAGGGGCGATGATGACATACAAAATAATGCATTTAATGGGATCCCCAAATGTGCACTTTCAATGTTCACTCACCGTTTTTTGTGTGAATTGTTTCACCAAAATTTTGTTTGATCCAAAATAGCCGCCTAGTAATATTTTTTCAAATCCGGTACTCCCATACCGCCTTTGGTCCATGGTCTAGTCAGGGTGCTGAATCTAATTCTAGGTTTCTGCCCCGCCCATATGAAGTCTGACAAAATTTTCTGCAATTTTGCAAAATACACGTTGGTCACCGGCACACACATAGTCCGAAATACATACAGAATGGAAGGTAAAAGTAACATCTTAACAATAGCCACTCTAGTAACCCAGGTAAATAGTGGTTTATTAAGTTTCTCTACTAATTGAGAAATCTTAGACAACAAGAGTATATACACTACCGTTCAAAAGTTTGGGGTCACCCAGACAATTTTGTGTTTTCCATGAAAACTCACACTTATATTTATCAAATAAGTTGCAAAATGACTAGAAAATATAGTCAAGACATTGACAAGGTTAGAAATAATGATTTTTATTTGAAATAATAATTTTCTCTTTCAAACTTTGCTTTCGTCAAACAATGCTCCATTTGCAGCAATTACAGCATTGCAGACCTTTGGCATTCTAGCTGTTAATTTGCTGAGGTAATCGGGAGAAATTTCACCCCATGCTTCCAGAAGGCCCTCCCACAAGTTGGATTGGCTTGATGGGCACTTCTTGCGTACCATACAGTCAAGCTTCTCCCACAACAGCTCTATGGGGTTGAGATCTGGTGACTGCGCTGGCCACTCAATTACAGATAGAATACCAGCTGCCTGCTTCTTCCCTAAATAGTTCTTGCATAATTTGTAGGTGTGCTTTGGGTCATTCTCCTGTTGTAGGATGAAATTGGCTCCAATCAAGCGCTGTCCACAGGGTATGGCATGGCGTTGCAAAATGGAGTGATAGCCTTCCTTATTCAAAATCCCTTTTACCTTGTACAAATCTCCCACTTTACCAGCACCAAAGCAACCCCAGACCATCACATTACCTCCACCATGCTTCACAGATGGCGTCAGGCACTCTTCCAGCATCTTTTCAGTTGTTCTGCGTCTCACAAATGTTCTTCTGTGTGATCCAAACACCTCAAACTTCGATTCGTCTGTCCATAACACTTTTTTCTAATCTTCCTCTGTCCAATGTCTGTGTGCTTTTGCCCATATTAATCTTTTCCTTTTATTAGCCAGTGTCAGATATGGCTTTTTCTTTGCCACTCTGCCCTGCAGGCCAGCATCCCGGAGTCGCCTCTTCACTGTAGACGTTGTCACTGGCGTTGTGTGTACTATTTAATGAAGCTGCCAGTTGAGGACCTGTGAGGCGTCTATTTCTCAAACTAGAGAATCTAATGTACTTGTCTTGTTGCTCAGTTGTGCAGCGGGGCCTCCCACTTCTCTTTCTACTCTGGTTAGAGCCTGTGTGTGCTGTCTTCTGAAGGGAGTAGTACATACCGTTGTAGGAAATCTTCAGTTTCTTGGCAATTTCTCGCATGGAATAGCCTTCATTTCTAAGAACAAGAATAGTGTAACAATGGGGGTAAGGAAACAGACAAGTGAGCCCTAATCTACCCGCCACTCAGTCCCTGCCTACTTGCAACGACCCACCCTAGGCGACGGGGTACAACTGGGCGACGGTCCCTATGCTCAATAAGTGCACGACAGACAAACAGACAAGGGTACACAGAAGCAAGGTAGATCCTTAACAGTACCCCCCCTTTTATGAGGGGCCACCGGACCCTTTCTAGATGGACCTGGTTTATTGGGGAAACGAAGGTGGAACCTCCTGACCAATACCCCAGCGTGAACAACCCGGGCGGGTACCCAAGTCCTCTCCTCAGGCCCGTATCCTCTCCAATGGACCAGGTACTGGAGGGAGCCTTGGACCATCTTGCTGTCTACAATCTTGGCCACCTCGAATTCTACCCCCTCAGGGGTGAGAACGGGGACAGGAGGTTTCCTCGAGGGAGCCAAGGACGGGGAGCAGCGGTTAAGGAGGGAGGCATGAAACACGTCGTGTGCTCGAAAAGATGGGGGCAACTCCAGTCGGAAGGAGACAGGATTGAGGACTTCAATGACCTTGTACGACCCTATAAACCGGGGAGCAAACTTCTTGGACGGGACTTTAAGGCGCAAGTTCTTTGACGATAGCCACACCAGATCCCCGACCATAAACAAGGGGTTAGCAGAACGTCTTCTATCTGCCTGAGTTTTTTGTATGCTCTGGGACGCCTCTAGGTTCTTCTGAACCTGGGCCCAACTGTGCACATTTCCCGATGAACGACCTCTACCTCGGGATTGTTGGAACTACCAGGTGAAACGGAGGAGAACCGTGGATTAAACCCAAAATTACAGAAAAAGGGGGAGACCCCTGACGAGTTACTGACCCGGTTATTAAGGGAAAATTCGGCGAGGGGAATGAATGAGACCCAATCATATTGACAGTCAGAGATAAAACACCTTAAATATTGTTCTAGAGACTGATTAGTCCTCTCAGTTTGGCCATTAGTTTCAGGATGGAAGGCAGAGGAGAAGGACAGATCAATCTCCAAATTTTTACAGAAGGCTCTCCAAAACAAAGAAACAAATTGTACCCCTCTGTCAGAAACAATATTGACAGGGACCCCATGAAGACGCAGGATGTGTTTGACAAACAAGGTAGCTAACGTCTTAGCATTGGGTAGTTTTTTGAGGGGCACAAAGTGGCACATCTGATGAATACCTATATTGAACCAGACCTAACGATAAACGTTATAGTAAACGTCCACACATATCAAAGAAGAACAGACAATAAATACCTATAGCTGTATGTGAGGACAGATCATAACTCCCCGAAGGGAAAAAATAACACCAAGTACAATCAGTAACTTGCAAAAAATATACATTTTTTATTACAATATACATAAGAACATGTTGGCCATCAGGACCTAAAAACCACAAACAATTAAAATATACAATGTGGAGAACATAAGGCTACTCAGAATGGCATATATTCAACATTCAATAATGCCATACAGGGTCGCTCTGATAGTCATGCCATAAATGTGAATTACAAGGATAACAGACACCACAAAATGTGTCTCTAAAGAGCATGCTAAAACAGAACAATAATACAGACCCTGTAAAGAATGGTATGCGGGAGAAACTAGTAACCAACACTGAATGGTCAGTGTAAATAGAGTGGTATAGAGACCAGGGTATCACCAGAAATCAGAATAGGTCCTAGAAGCCATACCAACCCGTGTGTTGCATATCAAGCCAAAAAATTAACTCCACAGCGAGAGCCCTGACGCGCGTTTCGCGGTAGCTTTTTCAAGGGGTACTCAAACACTTAGCATTGAGTAGTTTCTTGAGGGGCACAAAGTGGCACATCTTACTGAAGCGGTCTACTACAACCCACACCACCGACTTGCCTTGAGATGGAGGAAAATCGGTGATAAAATCCATGGAGATATGGGTCCAAGGTCTCTGGGGAATGGGCAAAGAACGTAGTAAGCCCGCTGGTAGGGACCTGGGAGTCTTGGACCTAGCACAAACCTCACAAGCGGCGACGTAGGCCTTAACGTCTTTAGGCAACCCAGGCCACCAATAGTTTCTGCCAATGAGGTGCTTGGTACCCAGGATGCCTGGATGACCAGATAGTGCGGAGTCATGATTTTCCCTAAGTACCCTTAGCCGGAATTGCAGGGAAACAAACAGCTTGTTCTCAGGAATGTTCCCGGGGGCTGAACCTTGATCAGCCGCAATTTCGGAGACTAAATCAGAATCAATAGAGGAAATTATTATACCTGGAGGCAAAATACAAGCAGGATCTTCCTCCGAAGGAGGGCTGGCCATGAAGCTACGCGACAGTGCATCAGCCTTAATATTTTTAGACCCAGCACTATAGGTAACCAAAAAATTGAATCTGGTAAAAAATAACGCCCATCGAGCTTGTCTCGGGTTTAGCCTCCGGGCAGATTCTAGGAAAACCAGATTCTTGTGGTCGGCAAGTACCGTTACCTGGTGCCTAGCCCCCTCCAGGAAGTGGCGCCACTCTTCAAATGCCCATTTAATGGCTAAGAGTTCGCAGTTGCCAATATCATAGTTACTCTCAGTGGGCGAAAACTTCCTGGAGAAGTAGGCACAGGGACGGAGATGGGTGAGGGACCTGGTACCCTGGGACAAGACAGCCCCCACTCCCACCTCGGACGCATCAACCTCCACGATAAATGGCTCCATTTGGTTGGGCTGAACCAACACCGGGGCCGAGATAAAGCACTTCTTAAGGACCTCAAAAGCCTGGACAGCCTCAGGAGGCCAGCGGAGGAGATCAGCACCCTTGCGAGTGAGGTCCGTAAGAGGCTTAGCGATGACCGAGAAGTTAGCAATAAATCTCCTGTAATAATTAGCGAACCCCAAGAAGCACTGTAACGCCTTCAAGGAGGCAGGTTGGACCCATTCCGCCACAGCCTGGACCTTGGCGGGGTCCATGCGGAATTCATGAGGAGTGAGGATTTGACCCAAAAATTGTATCTCCTGCACCCCAAACACACATTTTTCGGTCTTCGCAAACAGTTTGTTTTCTCGAAGGACCTGGAGCACCTTCCTGACATGCTCAATGTGGGAGGACCAGTCCTTGGAAAACACAAGTATGTCATCAAGGTACACTACAAGAAATAACCCCAGGTAATCTCTTAAAATCTCATTTATGAAATTCTGGAAGACCGCGGGAGCATTACACAACCCAAAGGGCATGACGAGGTATTCGAAATGACCTTCGGGCGTGTTAAACGCAGTCTTCCACTCATCCCCCTCTTTGATGCGGATAAGGTTATACGCCCCCCGTAGATCAAACTTAGAGAACCATTGGGCCCCCTGAACCTGATTAAAGAGATCAGGAATCAAAGGAAGGGGATACTGGTTCCTTACAGTGAGCTTATTCAAGTTACGGTAGTCAATGCATGGCCTAAGACCACCATCCTTCTTCCCTACGAAGAAGAAGCCAGCACCTACCGGAGAAGTAGAGGGGCGAATGTAACCCTTGGCCAGGCATTCCTGGATATACTCTCTCATGGCTTCCCGTTCGGGACAAGAGAGATTAAATATCCTACCCTTAGGGAGCTTAGCTCCTGGTACCAAATCAATAGCGCAATCGTATTCTCTATGAGGAGGTAACACTTCGGAGGCCTCCTTAGAGAAAACATAAGCGAAGTCCTGAACAAACTCAGGTAGCGTGTTCACCTCCTCAGGGGGAGAAATAGAATTAACAGAAAAACATGACGTCAAGCATTCATTACCCCATTTGGTAAGATCCCCAGTATTCCAGTCAAACGTGGGATTATGCAACTGCAACCAGGGAAGGCCTAAAACCAAATCGAACGATAATCCCTGCATCAACAGTACAGAGCACTGCTCCAAATGCATGGAGCCAACAAGGAGATCAAAAACAGGGGTATGCTGTGTAAAATAACCATTAGCAAGAGGAGTAGAGTCGATACCCACTACCGGGACAGGTTTAGGCAAATCAATCAAAGGCATAGCTTGAGACATAGAAAATTCCACAGAAATGATATTAGCAGATGACCCTGAATCCACGAAGGCACTGCCGGTAGCAGACCTACCACCAAAAGAAACCTGAAAGGGAAGCAAGATTTTATTACGTTTCATATTTACGGGAAATACCTGTGCGCCCAAGTGACCTCCCCGATGATCACTTAGGCGCGGAAGTTTTCCGGCTGCTTATTCTTACGCCTAGGACAGGTGTTCACTTGATGCTTGTCATCCCCACAATAGAAGCAGAGACCATTCTTCCTGCGGAACTCTCTACGTTGTTGGGGGGACACGGAGGCCCCGAGTTGCATAGGTACCTCCGAGTCTTCCGTGGAAGAACGAAGCAACGGAACCTCGGGAGGCATCATGGGGGAGTCAGAGGAGAAAACACAAAAACGTTCACGTTGTCGTTCCCTGAGACGTCGGTCAAGTCGTACCGCTAAAGCCATAACCTGGTCTAAGGAGTCAGAAGAGGGATAGCTAACTAGCAGGTCTTTCAGGGCGTTCGACAGACCCAACCTAAACTGGCACCTTAAGGCAGGGTCATTCCACCGAGAAGCTACGCACCACTTCCTAAAGTCAGAGCAATACTCCTCAACAGGTCTCTTACCCTGACGTAAGGTCACCAGCTGACTCTCGGCAAAGGCAGTCCTGTCAGTCTCGTCATAAATGAGTCCGAGAGCAGAAAAGAAAAGATCAACGGAGGAAAGTTCAGGGGCGTCAGGAGCCAAGGAGAAGGCCCATTCTTGGGGCCCTTCCTGGAGCCGGGACATAATTATACCCACCCGCTGGCTCTCAGAACCTGAGGAGTGGGGCTTTAAGCGAAAATAGAGCCTACAACTCTCCCGAAAGGAGAGAAAATTCTTCCAGTCCCCTGAGAACCGGTCAGGCAACTTGAGGTGGGGTTCAAGAGGTGAGGTGAGGGGCACTACCATGGTAGCATCAGGCTGTTTGACCCTCTGAGCCAGGGCCTGGACCTGTAGGGAGAGACCCTGCATTTGCTGAACCAGGGTCTCAAGGGGGTCCATAGTAGTGTGAGGGACCAGGGTAGAGTAGGTATATGGGCTTGTGATTATGTAACGATGGGGGTAAGGAAACAGACAAGTGAGCCCTAATCTACCCGCCACTCAGTCCCTGCCTACTTGCAACGACCCGCCCTAGGCGACGGGGTACAACTGGGCGACGGTCCCTACGCTCAATAAGTGCACGACAGACAAACAGACAAGGGTACACAGTAGCAAGGGAAAAGGGGCAGTTGCCCATGGAAACACCGTGAGCAACAAGAGAGGTGAACGAGCCGAGTCAAACCAGGAGTGTACGAGGTACCAAACGCAGAGCAGGAGAGTAGTGAACAAGCCGAGTCAAACTAGGAGTGTACGAGGTACCAAACGCAGAGCAGGAGAGTAGTCAGTAAGCCAGGGTCAATATGAAGCAGGGTCAAATGGTACAAGAAGCTGCAGCAGGGCCAGGAAACAAAACGAGAAGAATCACAAGCAAGGAGGAACAGGAAAGGCAGGTATAAATAGACAGAGGGCGGGAGCTAGCTCCGTCTGGCCAGGCTGTGATAGGCTCTCCCACTCCTAAGCCTGCCATCCTGAGTGGTGGAAGATGGAGTCAGTCTCACAGACATAGAAGCAGGTGCAGACTGATTACCTATGGGCGTGGATACAGAAGCTGTGCCTGGCAGATCCTTAACAAATAGACTGTCGAATTTCACATGAAAGCTCTCTTTTTCTTGCCATTTTGAGAGTTTAATTGAACCCACAAATGTAATGCTCCAGATTCTCAACTAGCTCAAAGGAAGGTCAGTTATATAGCTCCTCTAAACAGCAAAACTGTTTACAGCGGTGCTGACATAAATGCACAAGGGTTTTCAAGTGTTTTCTAATCATCCATTAGCCTTCTAACACAGTTAGCAAACACAATGTACCATTAAAACACTGGAGTGATGGTTGCTGGAAATGGGCCTCTATACACCTAAGTAGATATTGCATTAAAAACCAGACGTTTGCAGCTAGAATAGTCATTTAGCACATTAACAATGTATAATGTATTTCTGATTAATTTAATGTTATCTTCATTGAAAAAACTGTGCTTTTCTTTCAAAAATAAGGACATTTCTAAGTGACCCTAAACTTTTGAACGGTAGTGTAGTTACACCCAAAAAAATCTTTACTGGAGCCTAGAGAAATACCCAAATAAGTAATACACTTATCTTGCCAATGGTAATGAAAACTGGCCTCCAACGAGGATTTAGTTAAAGGAGCTATACCTACATTCAGGATTTGCGACTTAGAAGGGTTAATTTTATAGTATGATGCATCCCCAAAATTTGTAATGATTTGTTAGACAGCTGGAATGGAAACAATAGGGTCTGTTATAGAAAGTATTACATCATCTGCATATAAGCCTATAGTGTGTGAGAAGGTGCCTACTGTTATACCGTGAACATTACAATTGGTCCTGATATGTTCTGCAAAAGGTTCCATTACTAGGGCGAAGATAAAAGGGGACAATGAGCAACTCTGTCTAGTTCCATTAGTGATATCAAATTTGTCGGGCAGAAACCCTGCGGAGAATACTCTAGCAGCTGACGTGAATACAACGCAAGAATAGCAGACTTTATCATACCCATAAATCCAAACTTGTCCAACATAGCCGACAAATATCCCCAGAAAACTCAATTCAAAGCAAGAAGCAGAGAAGGCGTTCAAGAGGATTCATAAACAAGGTCCATAAACCGGTCCATAAACCGGTCCATAAACCGGCGAGTACCGTTTGAGGATTGTCTTCCTGTCACAAACCCAACTTGGTCGAGATGAATTAATTTCGGTAAGATATGCACCAACCTTAGCGATAAAATCTTAGCATAAAGCTTTAGATCTGTGTTGAGCAGTGATATCGGCCAAAAGTTAGCAGGAGTCGTGGGTTCTTACCCAGGTTTGGGAAGGGTGATTATAGTAGCCTCCAACATCTCAGGAGGAAAGCAACCGTCCACCGCAGCCTTATTAAAACTATCTGCCAAAAATGGGGCCAAGATACCAGAAAAATGTTTGAAATATGAATTAGAAAAACCATCAGGGCCTGGGGATTTAAAAGGTTGCAATGTGAGAATTGCCTTCTCATCCTCAAGAGTTGATATGGGAGCTGAAATATAATCTATTTGACTCGGGGACAAAGAAGGAAGACTAGTGGCTCTTAAAGAGGCTCTGTCACCAGATTTTGCAACCCCTATCTGCTATTGCAGCAGATAGGCGCTGCAATGTAGATTACAGTAACGTTTTTATTTTAAAAAAACGAGCATTTTTGGCCAAGTTATGACCATTTTTGTATTTATGCAAATGAGGCTTGCAAAAGTCCAAGTGGGCGTGTTTAAAGTAAAAGTCCAAGTGGGCGTGTATTATGTGCGTACATCGGGGCGTTTTTACTACTTTTACTAGCTGGGCGTTCTGACGAGAAGTATCATCCACTTCTCTTCAGAACGCCCAACTTCTGGCAGTGCACAGACACACAGCGTGTTCTCGAGAGATCACGCTGTGACGTCACTCACTTCCTGCCCCAGGTCCTGCATCGTGTCGGCCACATCGGCACCAGAGGCTACAGTTGATTCTGCAGCAGCATCAGCGTTTGCAAGTAAGTAGCTACATCGACTTACCTGCAAACGCTGATGCTGCTGCAGAATCAACTGTAGCCTCTGGTGCCGATGTGTCCTCGCTCGTCCGACACGATGCAGGACCTGTGAGTGACGTCACAGCGTGATCTCTCGAGAACACGCTGTCTGCACAGCCAGATGCTGGGCGTTCTGAAGAGAAGTGGATGATACTTCTCGTCAGAACGCCCAGCTAGTAAAAGTAGTAAAAACGCCCCGATGTACGCACATAATACACGCCCAGTTGGACTTTTACTTTAAACACGTCCACTTGGACTTTTGCAAGCCTCATTTGCATAAATACAAAAATGGTCATAACTTGGCCAAAAATGCTAGTTTTTTAAAAATAAAAACGTTACTGTAATCTACATTGCAGCGCCGATCTGCTGCAATAGCAGATAGGGGTTGCAAAATCTGGTGACAGAGCCTCTTTAAGAACCCATCAATGTCATGGTAGGCTGATGTACCAGTGGATCATTCTTTAAATTATAAAGAGAGCTATAATAGCATTGGTCTGCTATAAGACGTGGATCAGAGATTTTATTACCTTGACTATCAAGCAGGAACGCAGTATGCAAATTAGGGGAAGCTTGTTTCACCCGTTTAGCTAACAACGCCCCCGCCCTATTGTTATGTACATAAAATTGCATCTTCATTTTTTTTATAATAGTATTCATGCTTTGCTGCTAGTATGGTTTGCAACTGAATCCTTAGAGATTTTAGTTCTACTGACCGAGAAAGAAGAGGAACAGCCTTATTTTGAGATTACAAAGTACGAATTTTCAAAAGCAAAGTATTAGTTTCCTGTATGCGTTTTTTCTTAGCTTGGGCACATGCCTGGATAAAGAGACCACGCATAAAAGCCTTATGGGCATTCCATAGCACATGTTGGCTATCTACTGAATCCTTATTGATGGAGAAATACGTTTCTAAGTTATCTCTTAATGTAGTAGCATGATCGGGGTGAGTTAAAATATGATCATTTAATCTCCACTGAGAGGGAGAAGAAGTAAAATGTTCTTGTAAACTAATTTGCATAGGGGTGTGATCCGACCAAGTAATATCCCCTATCGCAGAGGAACTAGTCTGAAGGAGGGCCAACTTATTAACAAGGAAACAAATCGATTCTTGAGTATGAGTTGCGGGGGGGGGGGGGGGGGGAGTAAAATCTTTTTCACTACCATGTTGTAGAAACTGTCCTCTACAATAGAGACCGCCAAGGAGTCAGTATGTCTACTAGTGGTGGGAGAATCTAAATTTGGGTCAAGTACGGTATTAAAGTCACCGCCGATAATCACAAGGCCCCTACCAATATCAGAAATTTTGAACATAAGAGAGGACCAAAATCTACGATGCCTTGTATGAGGAAAATATACATTGACAAAAGTGTAAGTGACATTGTATATTATTTACAAAGTTGGTTTATATCAGGTATACTATTAGATCAGCATAAGTTGTTTGAAAAGTTAGTGTCCATTTAAAGTAAATGATTACCTTCGCAATCTTGTGACATATCGGACAAAGAATAAAAGCAAGAATGGCGACCACACTCCAACATTACCAAAACAGCTACAACAAAATGCCACCTAAACTAATGTACATTAGAAATGCATACTACTTACTCTGTGAGAGTTCTGAAAGTATGTATGAGGAATACGCTACCGGCCGGATCATCTCCCTCATTCTCAACACTCATTGATACGGAGCTCTTCTCAAACTACACTACATCTGCACCCAGTAAAACCTTTTGCATACCCATGCCAACCCTAACAGGAAGAATAAACTACGGGAACAGACTGTGTTCATAAAGAGCTGGGTACCTTCTTTAACGCATTCAGGTAGTTATTTTTTAACGTTTTCAGTTTGTTGCATCCTTAATCAGGGTCGCTTGGTGTGTATTAGGGTCTGATATTTCTCAGTGTTTGGTAATGTCTGTTGGCATTTTGGGTAGTATGCATTTCTAATACATATTGATTAAGGTGGCATTCTGTTGTAGCTGTTTTGGTATTGTTGGATCGCGATTGCCATTCTTGCCATTACCACTGTGACATTTCAAAGGATAGAATCTGTGGGAGTTGGCACTTCCAACGATCACTGTAATGAAGGGACCTGCAGAAGAAGTGGATCAGGATAATTAGACTAGTGATTAAGCAGAACTGTCCAGGTTTGGTTACAATAAAACCAGGTTTGGATACTGCTACACTATCTATTGGGATCAATAAAAAGGTAACTTCTGGAGGAGGCAAATACTTTTTCACAGCACTGTTAGTTTCTCACATGATTGTCAATGTACCATGTATAATAAAACTCATCAGGTCTCCAATAAAGAAAATATTCTTTGATAGAATTCCACGACAGAAATAAAATCATGAAGTTTCATAAAGCCATGAACAATTCACTACTACAGAATGTTTTATCAAAAGATGGATGTATCTGAAGTCGTTCTTTCAGATATAATACAAAAGCTGTGTAAGAGTATATTCGTATGTATCAGATGCGGCGCAGAAATTTCTGCAACTGTTCCATGGAGCGTTTGAAGAAAATCTATGCACATGCTGTAGAAACAGTCGCATTCACATGTATGGAAGGGATTTTGAGTTGTGGAAATGTCTGTAACACATCTGCCACATGTGAACATACCCTAAATTTTCATTTGGTGCTCATATTGGAAGATTACTTACCTATGTTTGTGAACCCAATTTTTTATTAGTTCAGACAAGTTAAAATATTGCTTCAATGTGTGACTGAGTCCTGAGGTTTAACATTGACACATGAAGCTGTGATGAAACTCAAATTATTTCAAACAATATAAGGATTATGTTCCTGCTTCATATCAGCAATGGCGTATCCAAGGCTAGAGTCAGTTGACACTATTAAAGAATATGGATATCCCAACACAAATTTAATATTCATTGCAATTGACAGCAGTAGGGTCTGTCTGGCTGGACAAGGCCTACTACCATAGATGGATCTAGAACACCTTATTTTGTGCTGCTGGCAAGCCTTGCAGCAAGGACTTATATACAGCATAACGTCTTATTAAGGCCTTATTCACATGAACGTCACACGGCCGTCACACGGAACGATATAATTCATTGTGACCGTTGACATGGCCGTTGTTTCAACGGACCGTTTTGTGAAGGATGATTTATTTGCTTATATTCTCTGTATGAAATTACATTGTGAATTATCAAGCAGGATGCCGAATTACTAAGATATGTATTATGTGAAAGTGATGATAATGTTTAAATGATTTCGTTTCGTGCAGCAGCCATCTTGTCTGGAGTTCCCATCTTGGTTCTTTTGTAGTGAATAGAAAAGTCATTGTTCCTTTAATACAAGTAATGTTGATTTCGTATGTTTTATCTTTGACCTTGGTCCCCAATGCGAAGTTGGTAGAGAATGGACAGGGAGGTAGATGGGAGGGTGGAAAGTATGCGTGAAGGAAGGTCTCCCCCATCTCCACGGGAACATTCTGTCCAAAAGAGATAAGGCCTGCAAACCTAATGTGTGAAGAATTATAATGATGTATCTGGGATGTATTTTATTGTATGCTTTTTACTGAATAACAAATATTGTCACATTGTCTCTGATTGGTTAACCTCAAGCCTACACCCCTTCTGAATTTCAGTTTAACAGTTTGAGTTTGGTAATAAATCCTTCAGAGGAGTATTTTTGAACATATCAGCATGTCTGTGTGTTTTCTTCTCCTCTCTCGATATATATCGGTGAAATATCCTAATATCCTTATACTCGTATAAATTTATAATATTTATAATATCCTTATACTCGTATAAATTTCAGTCTAATATATTTTGAGCGATGGATTTCCACGACAGTAATGGTGCCGAAACCCGGGAGATTGCACGTCTGATAAGCTGTCACTGGAGAGGTCTGGCTTTGCATCTGTGAATTACAAAAAACCGCGGTAGGTAAGGAGCTTATTCTTACACCATTCACACATGTATTGCGTAAGCCTTGGAATCTAGTTGTCAGACGTCACATCTTCTGGACGAGGCCTTCTTAGTCAGAAGTGGGTTGAAAGATGGATCCAAAAAGGTATGTTGAAGCTTTTTGTGTGATGAAGGATTGCAGGTGTGTACGTGATCTTAAACTGTTGATATGAAAGACATGAGAGAATTTTTGCCAGCAATTACATTGTTAACCAGAAAAATTGTGAGAAGTGTAAGACCTCCGCCTTTGGAATGCAGTGACGTAGCGCATGGTGGAGAGAAGTCGTAACTCACATGTGAAGTATTTGAAATGAAAAGATTGTAGTCTGTGCTTGCTTCTCTGTTGTAGCGTAATTTGTTATTTAGTTGTGTAAAATTGTTGAGGATTAATAGTTGATCTGTTACCCGTTTGTCTGGGATTATAGTTGGGAGGTAATTGACTGTTTGTAGGTGAGAGGAAAGTTGGATAGTTGTGAGTAATATCCTGTAGTACCACAGGGGCTTCAATGTTAAGTCCTGATAATGTAGAATCCAGTGCAAGGAGAAGCTATATTGAATTTGCACTCAATACATTACCCAGTGCAATAGGTAAAACTTTGAATACTGTATTAGAAAATCATTTATATTTTCCTAACTCATTGCCAGACAGTGATATTGTGTGTAAGGGTCCATAAACCAGTTGTATGCATTGCCAGACTGGCATAAGGTGGGAATCAGTACAGACTGATTTCTAGCACATGTGATAATCCGGCATATACACTTTGATGTAAAATAACATCCAAGTAATTAAGTCTGTAGTAGAATAACATCAGACCGCTGGATTGAATACCGTTGTAATATAACATCCTGTATTCAATGAATGACCCTGACACTTACCCCAGGTGCCACCTGCGTCGTAGTAGTAATTACAGTGAAGGACGTTGGTATTGGCTCAGACCCAGAGCCCGTAAAGAAATCATCACCAACATAGATAACAGCCCCCTAAACTACAACCCACAGAGTGAACGACTGAGCGGGGAGGATAATACATATATATATGTTACCAAATATAATTTGCATGTGAAACCATTGCAAAGTGCTAGAGGAAAGAGTTTGGGATATATGCTACATCACGGGCTGTATGAACCAAAAGACACACCCCGGCAGCAAGTGTTCTGCATAAGTGAAGTGTTACCAACTCCTGCTTGAATCAATGGAAGTTCATGAATGTCGATTGTGTTGAAGAATTTGCTCTTGTAATTGTTGATTGGCAGCATTTTGTCTGTTCTTGATGTTCAATACAGTGAGGGATCAGAGGATCCTACTGCTAGAATGTCTGGAGGAACGTCTTTTGATATCGTATTGGTAAGACAGTCTAGGAGATAGACTGGTCTGAGATATCTGTCGGCAAACGTGGCCTGTTTGCCTGGAGGTGGGGGATTTACCGGAAATCACCCTACTGCTCTCCGACCATGGGGTCAGGAGGAAGTTGGACAAAGATGCTTTGGGGCACTGGTCCCGGCCAACATTAGAATGAGCAAAAGGAGCTGGGGCTTTAATTGTAAAGTATGTGAAGGCAAAATAACACACTGTAAAAAATTGTTGAAGAGGCTGGCAGCGGTAAGAAGGATGTTTGCATGTGATAAAGACAATGGTTTGTGGAAAGTTGAGAAAGGGAGTGGAGTGGCCAGGACAAGGCAGAAGTTAAAAGGACAAAGCAGGTGATTACAGGTGGTTACAAGTAAGATGATGTGAGAAAGAACAATTTAAATACAGGTGTAAATTTTCATTGGAAGAGTGAAGAAAACGGAGCAGTCGGGTATATTGTAGTGACTAATGTGGGTCAGAACGGGGGGAGTGTAATGTGAATAGGTGTGATGTGACATCTGTGTGATGTGTGATACATATGTAATGTGATGAGACATGTGTGTGATGTGTGATGTGTGATGTGTGTAATGTAACATGTCTGAAGTTTGAAACTTGTGGCCACAATGAAGCAGATCTATATTGTATGTTTCCAATTTTTAACAGCAGTAATGTCTAAAAATTTTTAGTGTTTTGTGTATGGGGTTAAAATCAGTTCCACTTTTTTTATGGAATGTGTCTTATCTTCGCGCACGCGCAGTCGTCTGTAACTACATCAAGCGAGAAAAATATTACAGCCGGCTGGATCTGTTTGTAAAAAGATAAAAGCTATACTGCATATTAATGTGTTATGATGTGATAAGATTTAATGTTGGAATGTTTTGATGTTGATTCAAATGAATTAAAATACAGATATTGTGAGACACGGGGTCTTGAAAATGTATGTGCCCCCACTGTTCCCTATTTTTATGTATAGTTTATTGGTTTGCAGTAATTAATATTACCAGATATATTATTTTCTGTGTTATTGAATAACTAATTACAATTGTTTTGTTTTTTGCTTTCACACATGAGGCACGTGCTATGGTGCTGCCTAAATGTTATTTTTGAAAATGTGAGATGTTTTACAAGTAAATGGTTGCAGGTCATTTTAAAGATAAAATTCATTTTTGTCAGGAGAAAGTCATTTTTGTTCCAGGCTGTTGTGTATTACAGGGGGTTAAACTAGTGCCCCTCAGATAGAGTGTTTAATTTTATTATGTTGACCTGTAGTTTTGAACCCTGCTACATTACTTTCGCAGAGTCCAAATAGGAGGGAATGGTGAAGGGACTGATCAGGTAGTTTTGTTTTGTGTTTTATTTTGTTTTGAATTAATGAATTTAGTTCTAGGAGGTCTACAAAATATGTATGAGCTTCAATGAGTAATCCAGATTAAATGCATATGAGAGTAACCTATATTTTGAGGTTTTTCTGTGTAGATGGTTCCAGATCCTTCCAGAACGGTGAATATGGCACTGGGTATGCTGTGCTGTAGTCTCCACCCAATATGAGGTATTGTGTAAGAGACCATCCCCCTCCAGCAAATTTACACAGGAGGCGAGGTGACGTTTCTCACAGATGAGTCTTTACAGATTTAGATGGGGAGAAGGCAAAACAAAAAAATTGTTTGAATATTGTTTATTTTATGCCAGATTTCAGTAGCATATTTTGTTTGTTTTTGTATTAATCAGGTATTTACAGGACCTGGTGGGTGGGATTTACAAGTGTTCTGGATCATCAGATGAATGTGGAACAATAAAACTCCACCCTTTTGAAATGTTCTATCTATATGTGACATGGGTTTGCAATGTAAATTTGTAATGTAGACATACTTCATCATATACAGTATGTGTAGAACAGGATACGAGGCACAAGGTAAATTACCCAGAAACCACTCTCACCTTCTTGTTCATCTCAAGGAGCGGAGCTGGAGTTGCTCGCTGAGGCCTGTAACCTGGCAGAAGGTAAGAAGGCCGACATTTACACTGACTCTAGGTACGCTTTTGGCATCACCCACAATTATGGGCCCATTGGAAGTAGGAATTTTATTGGATCATCGGGTAAGCCAATTGAGAGAGCAAGAGAAGACAGAACTGACAACAAGGGTATGTGCAGCCAGGTATCAGTAAATTGGCTTGTCCCTGGATACAATGGTGCCACCACTGGGTTTGTAGCAGCCGGCATGATGTGCGCACGGCATAACATAGGTAAAACAGCAAAGGTACCTGTGAAAAGTGCGGCCCGGCCAGATTGCCTGTCCCAGCGACTGCAGAACATACAACTACCCAAGGTAGAAGTGTATGACAATGTGCTCGTGTGTGTAGACCTGTTCTCAGGGGGGGTCTGAAGCCCGGCCTGTATCTTCCCCACTGCAGAACTTGTGTAGTGACAGGGGAACAGTGTTATCCCAAGTATTGACCTGATGTTTGTACAATGATAAGATGTCAGCAGTTCTCCAGATGTTATTCCAAAGTTAGTTTGTTTAACCCGTTAGTGACCGGCCCATCGTGTTTTTACGTCGGTCACTAACGGGCCTTATTCCGATGCCATAGACTTTTTACGTCGCGGCATCGGAATAAGTAAACAGAGCAGGGAGCTGTCAAATCTCCCTGCTCTCAGCTGCCAGAGGCAGCTGAGGGCTGGGAGCGTCCCTGCTCTGCCGGGTGAGATCGATATTAGTATCGATCTCACCCGTTTAACCCCTCAGATGCGGTGCTCAATAGCGAGCACCGCATCTGAGTGGTTTTGGAGAGAGGGAGGGAGCTCCCTCTCTCTCCCACCGACACCCGGCGATAAGATCGCCGAGTGTCTGTGTCTGCGATGGCAGCCGGGGGCCTAATAAAGGCCCTCAGGTTTGCCTGTAATGAATGCCTGCTAGATCATGCCGCAGGCATGACCTAGCAGATGCCGGTCTGTTTTAAACGGACAGGCATAATACACTGCAATACAGAAGTATTGCAGTGTATTATAATAGCGATCGCAGAATCGCATATTAAAGTCCCCTAATGGGACTAGTAAAAAAGTAAAAAAAAAGTTTCATAAAAGGTAATAAAAAAAAATGTTAAAAAAAAATTAAAAACCCACTTTTTCCCCTTACAAACTGCTTTACCATTAAAAAAAACAAAATAAAGTAAAAAAGTTACACATATTTGGTATCGCCACGTCCGTAACGACCCCGACTATAAAGCTATTACATTACTTAACCAGCACGGTGAACGCCGTAAAAAATTAAATAAAAAACCACAGAAAAATTGCTTTTTTTTCTGTGAATCCTGACTTTAAAAAAATGTGATTAAAAAGTGATCAAAAAGTCGCATCTACTCCAAAATGGTACCAATAAAAACTACAAGTCGTCCCGCAAAAAAAAAACCCTCATACAACTGCATCGGCAAAAAAATAAAAACGTTACGGCTCTTCAAATATGGAGACACAAAAACAAATAGTTTTTAAAAAAATGAGTTTTTACTGTGTAAAAGTAGTAAAACATACAAAAACGATACAAATTTGGTATCGTTGCAATCGTAACAACCCGCTAAATAAAGTTATTGTGTTATTTATACCACACGGTAAACGGCGTAGATTTAGGACGCAAAAAAGAGTGGCGAAATTTCAGATTTTTTTCTATTCCCCCCCCAAAAAAGTTAATAAAAGTTAATCAATAAATAATATGTAAAGTACAGTGAAGTTTACCGCTCAGACGGCACTGGTAACAGTCCAATATCATTCAGTATAGACACTCTCTCCCAGAAAAATGCAGTGGACAGTCCGCAAGGATTGCGGACTGTCCACTGCATTTTTCTGGGAGAGAGTGTCTATACTGAATGATATTGGACTGTTACCAGTGCCGTCTGAGCGGTAAACTTCACTGTACTTTATATATGCTATTTAGGGTATTTGTTGGATCATACCCAATTTAGTTTTGCCTGCTCCGGTCTGAGAGAGATTTTGTGGGTATTTGAGCCAAGAGAAACCACCATTATATTAATAAATAATATGTACCTCAAAATGGTGCTATTAAAAAATACAACTTATCCTGCAAAAAAACAAGACCTTATACAGCTATGTCGAGGCAAAAATTAAATAGTTATAGCTCTTGGAATGCGACGATTGAAAAACTTAAAATATAGCTTGGTCATTAAGGTCTAAAATAGGCTGGTCATTAAAGAGGCTCTGTCACCAGATTTTGCAACCCCTATCTGCTATTGCAGCAGATAGGCGCTGCAATGTAGATTACAGTAACGTTTTTATTTTTAAAAAACGAGCATTTTTGGCCAAGTTATGACCATTTTTGTATTTATGCAAATGAGGCTTGCAAAAGTCCAACTGGGCGTGTTTAAAGTAAAAGTCCAACTGGGCGTGTATTATGTGTGTTACATCTGGGCGTCTTTACTTCTTTTACTAGCTGGGCGTTCTGACGAGAAGTATCATCCACTTCTCTTCAGAACGCCCAGCTTCTGGCAGTGCAGACACACAGCGTGTTCTCGAGAGATCACGCTGTGTCGTCACTCACTTCCTGCCCCAGGTCCTGCATCGTGTCGGACGAGCGAGGACACATCGGCGCCAGAGGCTACAGTTGATTCTGCAGCAGCATCGGCGTTTGCAGGTAAGTCGATGTAGCTACTTACCTGCAAACGCTGATGCTGCTACAGAATCAACTGTAACCTCTGGTGCCGATGTGGCCGACACGATGCAGGACCTGGGGCAGGAAGTGAGTGACGTCACAGCGTGATCTCTCGAGAACACGCTGTGTGTCTGCACTGCCAGAAGCTGGGCGTTGTGAAGAGAAGTGGATGATACTTCTCGTCAGAACGCCAAGCTAGTAAAAGAAGTAAACACGCCTAGATGTAACACACATAATACACGCCCAGTTGTACTTTTACTGTAAACACGCCCAGTTGTACTTTTGCAAGCCTCATTTGCATAAATACAAAAATGGTCATAACTTGGCCAAAAATGCTCGTTTTTTTTAAATAAAAACGTTACTGTTATCTACATTGCAGCGCCGATCTGCTGCAATAGCAGATAGGGGTTGCAAAATCTGGTGACAGAGCCTCTTTAAGGGGTTGATAACTGTATATAACCCCTTAATGACCAGCCTATTTTGGACCTTAATGACCAGGCTATTTTTTATGTTTTTCAATCGTCACATTCCAAGAGCTATAACGTTTTTATTTTTGCGTCGACATAGCTGTATAAGGTCTTGTTTTTTGCGGGACGAGTTGTATTTTTTAATAGCACCATTTTGGGGGACATATTATTTATTGATTAACTTTTATTAACTTTTTTTTGGGGGGGAATAGAAAAAAATCTGAAATTTTTGCAATGATACCAAATTTGTATAGTTTTTGTATGTTTTACTACTTTTACACAGTAAAAACGCTTTTTTTCTAAATGATTTGTTTTTGTGTCTCCATATTTGAAGAGCCGTAACTTTTTATTTTTTCGCCGATGCGGTTGTATGAGGGCTTTTTTTTTGCGGGACGACTTGTAGTTTTTATTGGTACCATTTTGGAGTAGATGCGACTTTTTGATCACTTTTTATCACATTTTTTTAAAGTCAGTATTCACAGAAAACAGCAATTTTTCCATCGTTTTTTATTAATTTTTTTACGGCGTTCACCGTGCGGGTTAAATAATGTAATAGATTTATAGTCGGGGTCGTTACGGACGCGGCGATACCAAATATGTGTAACTTTTTAACTTTATTTTGTTTTTTTAATGGTAAAGCAGTTTGTAAGGGGAAAAGCTGGGTTTTTCATTTTTTTTCACATTTTTTTTTTTAATTAACTTTATTAAACTTTTTTTTCACTTTTTTACTAGTCCCATTAGGGGACTATAATATGCGATTCTGCGATCGCATTTATAATACACTGCAATACTTTTGTATTGCAGTGTATTACTGCCTGGCCGTTTAACACGGACAGGCATCTGCTAGGTCATTCCTGCGGCATGATCTAGCAGGCATTCACTCCAGGCAGACCTGGGGGCCTTTATTAGACCCCCGGCTGCCATTAGAGACACAGACACTCGGCGATCGTATCGCCGGGTGTCGGTGGGAGAGAGAGGGAGCTCCCTCCCTCTCTCCAAAACCACTCAGATGCGGTGCTCGCTATTGAGCACCGCATCTGAGGGGTTAAACGTGAGATCGATACTAATATCGATCTCACACGGCAGAGCAGGGACGCTCCCTGCTCTCAGCTGCCCCTAGCAGCTGAGAGCAGGGAGATTTGACAGCTCCCTGCTCTGTAAACTTACTCCGATGCCGCAACGTAAAAAGTCTATGGCATCGGAATAAGGCCCGTTAGTGACCGACGTAGAAACACGATGGGCCGGTCACTAACGGGTTAAGAAGTGTTGTGGGACTATTAAATGCTGAAGTTAAGTTTTATGTAAAGTTCTGGACCAGCCTTAGCATTGGACAATTAGAGTCATGCGTCAGATAAAAGGTACAGAAGTGGAATATTCCCATTTGAAAACATTTTTAGTTATTTGTTTTTTGTCGTTGTTATTATGAAAGGAAAATTCTGTGCAGTGTGTATGTATATATATATATATATATATATATATATATATATATATATATATATATATAAAGAAGAAAAATGAGTTTGCATGTATCACTTCTAGTTATTGCTCAATGTAAACGTTTGATGTAAACATGTTATTTGTTAATGTTTTTCTTCAAATTAATTATTTGATTAAGATCAATTAATGTTTATACAATGATATAGCTTGTTCTCCACAGGAAGAGTCCAACTCCGAATGGAGGCGTGAGTACCAGATTCTGACAGAATGTGGACGGATAAGGGAAGGTGAACCGGTAACACCCAAGGCATTCTTGATAGCACTTGTATTGATGGTGTATGACCTCACATATGCCCCAAGACTGCAAGAATCGATTTGGTAAGATCTAATTGGTATGTCCCAGGCTTTACAGCTGTTGCTGCTAAATTCTGTTAGAGCTGTTTGATTTGCCTACAGAACAGTCCTGGCAGACCGGTGCCAACCTTATCATACCCGCCTCCCACAAAGAGAACAGACCTTGAGAGGCCTTCCCATGCAATACAAATAAGAGTAAGACAAATTGGTTTGCGACATTTGTCAGATAAACATGTGGAATCTGTGTATATTTTGGTGAGCTGGAGATGTTCCAGGCAATCAGCTCAGATCAAGGTACAAAACCTGCTGGAAAGTGTGACACCAAGTGCAAATGAAATGTACCCAATAATTACACATCTTCTAGGTGCCATGTCCATTGGAGCAGAGACGTTTTTCTTATATAAAGGTGTTTGTTTGATTTAGTTTAAGGGCCTGAGAATGTTATTGTATGTACTTAGAACAACTTTTATAGTACGTAGATGTTATCACCAGATTAGTATTTATTTTAACAATTGACAAGAGTTGGGGGTCCCCAGCAAGTGCCAGTAAACATGATCTAAAAGACTTTTAATACGATGAACTCCATCACTGAGATGCGGCAGGCGCAGCCGGAGCCAGTACAACGCGTTTGTCATGAACTGACGGCAGTGTCACAATTCCAAGCAGCCGCCAAGACAAGTAACTTACCGGAGGAAGAAGACAGATGAGCGGAGGGTTTGTGGTAGTCACAATAACACTCCACTAATCCGCCTACGTGGGATCTCACACCAGGCTCACAGCATGAGGTGCTGTGTACAGCCTGGTGACGTAAACTAAAAGAGACGGGGTCTGACAGATGAGAAGGACCAAACCAAGTCCTGATGACATCAGCAAAGTTCAAAGTAAAGACCAAAGACCTGAGTGAATCCGTCAGCAGTATCAAGTGTTTTAATCAGAAGACAGGAGAAGAAGAGGACGATGATGTACAGGACTTGTCAATACACTGGTGGGACCCCATATCCAAACCGGACATTGGTGATGGCATCATATTAGTTGTGGCCCTATTGATATATTGTTTGGAGTTTCATAATCATAGTATATAATTTCTGTAATTTAATATGAGAAAAAGGGGGGTTTGTGAAGGATGATTTATTTGCTTATATTCTCTGTATGAAATTACATTGTGAATTATCAAGCAGGATGCCGAATTACTAAGATATGTATTATGTGAAAGTGATGATAATGTGTAATGGCGGGGGTAGGGAAACGGACAAGTGAGCCTTAATCTACCTGCCACTCTGTCCCTGCCTACTTGCAACGACCCGCCCTAGGCGACGGGGTACAACTGGGCGGCGGTCCCTACGCTCAGTAAGTGCACGAGACAAACAGACAAGGGTACACAAAGCTAAGGGAAATGGGGCAACACCGTGAGCAACAGAGTGGTGAACGAGCCGAGTCAAACCAGGAGTGAACGAGGTACCAAACGCAGAGCAGGAGAGTAGTCAGAAAGCCAGGGTCAGTATGGAGCAGAATCAAATAGTCAGAAGCTGTAGCTGGGCCAGGAAACCACACGAGAAGAATCACAAGCAAAGGAGGAACAGGAAAGGCAGGTATAAATAGACAGAGGGCGGGAGCTAGCTCCGTCTGGCCAGGCTGCGATAGGCTCTCCCACTCCTAAGCCTGCCATCCTGAGTGGTGGAAGATGGAGTCAGTCTCAGAGACATAGACTCAGGTGCAGACTGATTACCTATGGGCGTATACACAGAAGTTGTGCCTGGCAGATCCTTTACATAATGTTTAAATGATTTCGTTTCGTGCAGCAGCCATCTTGTCTGGAGTTCCCGTCTTGGTTCTTTTGAAGTGAATAGAAAAGTCATTGTTCCTTTAATACAAGTAATGTTGATTTCGTATGTTTTATCTTTGACCTTGGTCCCCATGCGAAGTTGGTAGAGAATGGACAGGGAGGGAGATGGGAGGGTGGCAAGTATGCGTGAAGGAAGGTCTCCCCCATCTCCACGGGAACATTCTGTCCAAAAGAGATAAGGCCTGCAAACCTAATGTGTGAAGAATTATAATGATGTATCTGGGATGTATTTTATTGTATGCTTTTTACTGAATAACAAATATTGTCACATTGTCTCTGATTGGTTAACCTCAAGCCTACACCCCTTCTGAATTTCAGTTTAACAGTTTGAGTTTGGTAATAAATCCTTCAGAGGAGTATTTTTGAACATATCAGCATATCTGTGTGTTTTCTTCTCCTCTCTCGATATATATCGGTGAAATATCCTAATTAGGATACTGACTAATGGGGCCTGGCCTTGAGAGTCTGTTTGGACTCGTATAAATTTCAGTCTAATATATTTTGAGCGATGGATTTCCACGACAGTAAGAAGGGTCAATGAGAAAATAGGACATGTCCTATTTTTTCACGCTTCACGCACCCCTCCATAGACTCTAGTCTATGGGGGAAGCGTGATATCGCATCCCATAGGTGAAGAGCACGGATGCACCTCGGACGTGAAAAACGGTTGTTTTTCCCGTTCGAGATGCGCCACGCAAGTGTGAATTAGGCCGTAATGTAGCTCCAGTTTTCTCCATCTCCAGTATATAAGTAAATAAAAAAAATAGCTATTAAAGGGATTTAAAAAAACAACTGAATTTTGACTTAATAGATGGAGGTCCTGAGATCAGAAACCCCTCTAATGGCCAGCCCATAGACAGGCCACAAAGAAGCAAATATAATGGTGGTTTCTCTTGGCTCAAATACCCACAAAATCTCTCTCAGACCGGAGCAGGCAAAACTAATTTGGGTATGTTCCAACAAATACCCTAAATAACATATATAAAGTACAGTGAAGTTTACCGCTCAGACGGCACTGGTAACAGTCCAATATCATTCAGTATGGACTCTCTCCCAGAAAAATGCAGTGGACAGTCCGCAATCCAATGAGGGTGTGGATTGTAATTCTTATCCTTGTAGTTCCACCAAGCTCCTTATCGTCTCTCTCCACATTCAAAGAACTCCTGGTAGGAAAAGGATCTTATGTCTCTAATAGATGGAAAAAGGAAGACACATAGTGCAACACCCTCTGAAAAAAGATTGCTCCACGCCAAGTTTAATCCATACTCACAGAAGGATTAAGAAATTGTTTATTAATTGTATTAGTTAAAAATGTGGCTCAACCAGCCACTAATTCCAGAACCAGGCATAAGCAAATGATTTGCGACAGAAAAGCGTCCAGAGTGAATGATGTCTCTCTAACACCCAGAGACCAACTTTCCCTGCTTGTAGTATAATGATTCGCTATATCCTTGCCATTAAATTACGATCTATCCAGATCCTACGCGTTTCAGCATCACACTCTAAGTGATGCCTCCTCAGGGATTACTAGATGTAGATTCTTAAATTGTAAAATGTTTGAACACTGGATAGCACTGTTCATGTGCTGATTATAGCCTCCAGACGTGTGCACGACTCTGATACACTGGCCGCACACGCGCCGGAGAAACTACAGGCTTATAAGGTTGAGAGCCCGCCCTCCAAAAGTCATCACCGGGGCGAACCGCCAATCCGCATTGCACACGACACACTGTGACGTGCTGGAGGCGGCGCCCCTCGGTCCTAGCAACCAATGAGGGTTCCTGGACGACCAACGCGTCCATAGTAACTAGAGGACGCTAGACGCGGCTCCTGCACTGTCCATCAACATCAAACAGCAATATGGATAGTGATCGAGTATCCCTACTGTCACACCTAGCCCTGTCCATAACATGCAGGGCAGTGTGGAATCAGAGGGAGGTGTAGTCTGTCACGGGAGCCGTCTTGATCAGAGACTAACTCCCGGTCATCACACACGCAGCATCGCTGCGTACCGTCACTAGATTAGCCAGGGGTATCAGATAGGTAAGGGCATTGCCCTAAAATATCACAGTTGAGGTACACTATATATGAGGCACAAAAGAACAGGGATTGGGATGAACTAAATAAAGTCTCGTCCCGGCCCCTTACCACATAAGGCAGGACAAGAAGGGCACCAGGCGCAATCTCTACGCCTATCCAGAAACGGTCCCATATGAAACCTCATCATATATTAATATCATATGGGGTACCAGATAGCAATATAGATGCCCTATTAAAGGAATATTCAGGGTCAACAAAAGGACATATGGCCCGCGATAAAAATCGTGATAAAAATCGCACTGTGTGACTAGAGAAAGCAGGAGTATGAGATTTGTTCATTCAGGCCATGGGGGTTTATTGTCTGCATTCTAAATATCCATTCTGCCTCTTTTTGTAATATTTTCTTGTCCAGATCCCCACCTCTCAGGAGGGGTCTAACATGTTCAATTCCCTGAAAACCAAGAGCAGTAGCATCCCCATCATGGCAAGACCACACGTGTCTCGATACCGGGGTGTCCACTTTCCTTCTGACATCCCCGATGCAATCCCGGATCCTTCTCCGAAACTCCCTGCTAGTTTTACCCACATATTGTAGGCCACATCTACAGGTGATCATATAGACAATGCCCTTTGTCTTACAATTTATGAATGACCTGTTATCGAAAGTTTTTCCGGTTTTAGTGCTCGTGAACTTCTTACTACATAGAATGGACACACATGCTTTACATGTTCCGCATCTGTACGTTCCTTTAACACTATTATCCAGCCAGGTGCTGCATTGTGCCTGCGGTTGTAGGTGGCTATGGACCAATCGATCCCTTAGATTGCGTCCCCTCCTGTATGTAATCAGTGGGGAGTCCCCCACCAGGTCCCCCACATCAGGATCGGCCTTGAGGATGCCCCAAAAACGTTTAAGGACTTCCCTTACCTCTCTACTGGCAGAGTCAAAGGTGCCTATAACCCTAATTTGTTCTTCCTCCGTTTTCTTCGGTTTGGGGTTCAGGAGATCGTTTCTGTTACACCCCAGTACGTTCTGATATGCCCCTCTCAACACATCCCTGGGGTATCCCCTATGTCTGAATCTGCTCTCAAGATCACGTGCAGATACCCTAAAATCCGAGAAGGTTGAGCAATTTCTCCGTGCCCTAAGATATTGGCCCTTCGGTATTCCTCTCTTCAGGTTTATTGGGTGCCAGCTTTCCCACCGCAGTAGACTATTGGTTGCAGTCTCCTTGCGGTACATATTTGTCTGTAACACCCCTGTGTCTGTCTTGGAGATCATAATGTCCAGGAATGTAATTTTGGTGTCTTGAATCTTGGATGTAAAAAAGAGACCTAATTCATTGGCATTCAAGATCTCCACAAACTCCTGAAAGTCCCCCCTGGTCCCTGTCCACAGGATAAGCACGTCATCTATTAATCTAATCCAGAGCAAGATAAATGATGACCATTTATCCATCAGGTCACTGAACACAACCTCTTTTTCCCACCACCCCAGGTACAAGTTGGCAAAGGTGGGGCACAAGGGCTGCCCATAGCCACTCCTCTGAGCTGATGGTAGATCTTCTGATCAAATAAAAAGAAGTTGTGTTCTAGGATAAATCTTAACAGTTCAATGACTATATTCCCCCCTTTGTCAGAGGGCTTTATGATGATGTTGTCATCCCTTTCTAGAGATAGTAGACCCGCCATCTCCTTGCCAGAAAAATTTGAGTGATACTCTTTTTGGTTAATCAGTTTTAATTGGTCCTCCACCACCTTCACAAAAACATCAATGGGGGTATTGTCACTGAGGGGTGCATATTTAGTTGATGGAACCCTTAACTCGGTAAATGGGCCCTTGCCCTCCTCCCTGTGACCCTCCTCCCATAGACCCTCTAACAGTCTAAAGTGTGGGAGATCTTCTTCCATGATACCAAAGTCGAGACACTGCCGTTTATCGTGCATATTGAAAAACTTTTTCCACTTAAGTTTTCTGGCGAAAAGATTGAGATCTTTGACCCACGTGAAAAGGTTAAATTTATTGGTCGGGACAAATGATAGACCCTTGCTAAGCACCTCCACTTCCTCTCCTGTAAGGTTACGTGTGGAGAGATTCACTACCTGGAGCCTATCACTCTCCCCTAATGATGTACCTATACCTCCCTTCTGTCTCGCAGAAGATAGTCTGAGATCGGGTGGTTCTTGGCTAAAAAACCACCACGATGCTGACTCTTTCCTCTACCTCTGCCTCTAAGCTTTTGACGGGTCGGGTATCTACCAGTCTCACTCCCTCCCCGACCTCTTCTAGGTGGGTTCCTACCAAACTCTGAGTCCGATTGTTCCTGCTCCGATGATGAAAGATCGGTGTCAGGCTCATGAGATATACCAGCCCTAGCACTGTAGCCAAAGATTCTTCCTTCTTTGAAGTCCAACGTGTCACGTACAAATTGGAAATGTTTCCTTTGCTTTATGTGACACGTGAACTTCTCTACTGCTTGTTGTAAAACAGCCTCCTTTCTTTCGTATTCTGGATTATTATTGAATTTTTTTATTTTTTTTACCAGCAGCAATGCACTCCTTAAGTTCTTGAGTGCTACGTGTCAGGCTGGTATTCTCTTCTTCTAACAGAATTCCCATAAACCTCAGCGAGGATTCAATAGATTCTTTCTCCCACTTTTTTAAAAGTTCAGGGGAGCGGACGCTCACTGCAGGAATAAGGGAAATTCTAAGGCCCCTCGGAACAATTTTATTTTTAATATACGTCTCTAAGGTTTGGATTTCCCACCAAGATCTAATGTGGTCTTTATACACTTTAGTCAGTTGTCGAATGGAGGCAGTAATGCTTACATTTTGGGACTGCGATATCAGTTCTTTATCTGAGAAAACCTCCCTAGCATCTGTGATCCATTTTTCTGTATTAATGTCACTAGTCAGGAATCCTGCCATCCCCACTAAATAAAGTTGTTAAATAAGTGATTCACTGTAAAATTGGTAAAGAATGTTGTTCCAACGTTTAGAATTAGATTCACCGCCTGAAAGAACGATTAAGAAATTGTTTATTAATTGTATTTGTTAAAAATGTGGCTCAACCAGCCACTAATTCCAGAACCAGGCATAAGCAAGTGATTTGCGACAGAAAAGCGTCCAGAGTGAATGATGTCTCTCTAACACCCAGAGACCAACTTTCCCTGCTTGTAGTATAATGATTCGCTATATCCTTGCCATTAAATTACGATCTATCCAGATCCTACGTGTTTCAGCATCACACTCTAAGTGATGCCTCCTCAGGGATTACTAGATGTAGATTCTTAAATTGTAAAATGTTTGAACACTGGATAGCACTGTTCATGTGCTGATTATAGCCTCCAGACGTGTGCGGCCAGTGTATCAGAGTCGTGCACACGTCTGGAGGCTATAATCAGCACATGAACAGTGCTATCCAGTGTTCAAACATTTTACAATTTAAGAATCTACATCTAGTAATCCCTGAGGAGGCATCACTTAGAGTGTGATGCTGAAACGCGTAGGATCTGGATAGATCGTAATTTAATGGCAAGGATATAGCGAATCATTATACTACAAGCAGGGAAGGTTGGTCTCTGGGTGTTAGAGAGACATCATTCACTCTGGACGCTTTTCTGTCGCAAATCACTTGCTTATGCCTGGTTCTGGAATTAGTGGCTAGTTGAGCCACATTTTTAACTAATACAATTAATAAACAATTTCTTAATCGTTCTTTCAGGCGGTGAATCTAATTCTGAACATTGGAACGACATTCTTTACCAATTTTACAGTGAATCACATACTCACAGAAGTAACAAGAAATAAAAGCATCAAGGTAAGTAAAAATCTTTACAATTTCTAGGCGGCACGCCAAACACTCTCGCCCGACCCTGGGTTTCGGGGCATCAATGCCCCAGAGGAAGCCGGAAGGGCGAAACCCAGGGTCGGGCGAGAGTGTTTGGAGTGCCGCCTAGAAATGTTAAAGATTTTTACTTACCTTGATGCTTTTATTTCTTGTTACTTCTGTGAGTATGAATTAAACTTGGCGTGGAGCAATCTTTTTTCAGAGGGTGTTGCACTATGTGTCTTCCTTTTTCCATCTATTAGAGACATAAGATCCTTTTCCTACCAGGAGTTCTTTGAATGTGGAGAGAGACGATAAGGAGCTTGGTGGAACTACAAGGATAAGAATTACAATCCACACCCTCATTGGATTGCGGACTGTCCACTGCATTTTTCTGGGAGAGAGTCCATACTGAATGATATTGGACTGTTACCAGTGCCGTCTGAGCGGTAAACTTCACTGTACTTTATATAGGCCACAAAGAAGGTTTCGGTCTCTGGAGGACCATGCATCACACACATGATTTCAATAAGAACTGTGTAATGCTGCATTTTTCCTGTAGTGGAGCTGCAGGGTAATTGAACACTTGCTGATGGATTCTCCTAAAGATTACTGAGTTGATTGCTGGAGATATCGGCAGCACCACACTCTTTGATTAACTTATGGTCGGGAGACCCTTCCAACAAAAAGAAAATAAACCATTTTATCTCCAGGCTTGCTTTGTTGATTTACGGCCCCTGGAAAGTGATTTGTTGCACATTGTTTAAGTGATTGCTCCATCTCGTAATCTCTGCATCATGTCTTTATTATTCCTATCATGCTCCTGTGAGAGCAATAGGAAAAGGTTCATGCAGGTGAGCAGCACTGTCTGTAGATTAAATAAAAAATAAATAAACTTGTCAAAGATGATAAAATAATACATTGTTGAATAAACTTACTTTTAAAAAAATTTCATTTTCAGGCCCCCACCACGTATGTGTTTTAGTTAATTTTAGGGTTAGTCATTGCAAACTGTACAGCATACCTGTGCAGTAGATAATATATTGTGTGTGGGCACAGGACAGGTTCCTCGAATCATGTGGCATGCACATGTCACGAAGCGGGGTGTGGACCCACTGGACCGTACCGCGTAGCGGGATGGCAGCTGGCCAAACAGGTAAGTACAGAGTCTATAGTTCAGAGAGGATACCTGAGGCAATGTAGACAGTAGCAAGGCATGCACGGCTGGGACCAGGCACCAGGTAGACGTCAGGAGTGGAGTAGCAGAACAGGCGTGGAATGCAGAACAACACGGCAACAGCTCAGCATGGCACTAGGTCAGGATAGCACGGGAACAGGAAACAGGATACAGGAACAGGGAACACTAGGAAACTGGAAGACACTAGGAGACCATTAGCAAGACAGACTTTGGGTAACGAATGACGCTCTGGCAAACAACAAGAGGGCAGAGCCCCTTTTATAGCCAAGAGCATTCTGGGCTAGATTGCAGACTTCCTGCAATTATGTGCGCACTGGCCCTTTAAGACCGTGCACGCGCGGGCGCACGCGCCCTCCGGAGACAGTCTCGATACCCGGAAGTGAGTGTCAGCAGCCTCACAGGAGGACGACGCTGCAAGGAACTCGGATGTCCATGGCCGTCGAGGGGTAAGTCAGAACGACGGGCCGTGGCCATAGACGTTACAGCACATAATAAATTAGATGAAACTTTTCTACATAAAAAAATAGACCCTTGAGTATTATGTATCCAATGCAAATGAAGAGACATGCTTTTAATAGAAATAGAAAACATGTTAGTTATAAAGATCTATACATAGGACAATGGCTAACACTTGCTGGCTGTAAAATATCTCACATTGGCATACATACCTTCCTCTAGGTTTACTTGGCTTCTGTAGTTGTAACCCTAAGAGCTGGATTACCTCTATCAGCTGTCATGTGATTGACATACCAAACATCTAGCGTATCCAGTGTGTCCGCTTTGGACAGATCAAGTGACCATGAGAGATGAAACCTACTAATCTGCTTTTCATGTGTCTTTTCCTGGGAAGAGACAGTTTTATCACCACTGATGGCTAGTATTAATATGAGAAAGATAAGTGTGTTTTCCACCTTGTTAACGCTGTAAACATGAAATATAGTCAGTACTACAACTCAAGAATTTACTAAAGCAATGGAAGAATCTTGTATCATGTAGGTGAAGAAAAGTAATATTAAAACAATACCTGCAGCACTGGTTCCTTCTGGCCGTATAATAAAATCCTAAAATATCATCATAGAAATTATAAAGTTATAAGCATATTGCTATTTTAAGGTCACTTGTTCAAGTAGGTCCTTACTGTTAGGTCCAGAATCACATAGCGACCAATGCCGCTGCACCTGCGGTGGGAGCATTCTAGAAGCACCCTTCCTAGGGTAAGCCCCTTTGGCTCTAAGCTACATCTCTCCACAGACATATTGCCACAGAAACAGAGACTGACGCACAGAACTGCAAATGTCTAAGCAGCCCACCTCTCAGTGTGGAATACAGTTCATATAACATCCTATAAATCTAATTTTAAATTAATGTTGTTAGAAAGGTTTAAGGAGGTAGCAACCACCATAGGCCACCCAGTGACATAAAAGTAATGGTGCCAGGTATGATGATATATCATAAAAACTGCGCAATAATGTAATCACACTTAATGGAGCTTTCTCATTATCAGGGTTGGCCTTACATTGGATGGTAGATGATGCACAGTGCAGAACCTTCACTGTCATACAGTGTACATATAAATATATAAAACAGGGCCTACTTATAAGCACCATACACTATAGTGCTCAAAATACTGCCATGCATTGCCCAAAGAACACTTCCATACAGATCGTGTCACCACCATTTACTGCAAAAAATATATACTGTACAGTGCCACACAGTGCCTAAGTAAATATCATCATTAAAGAGGTTCTGTCACCAGATTATAAGTGCCCTATCTCCTATATAATGTGATCGGCACTGTAATGTAGATAACAAGTGTTTTTATCTTTAAAAACGATAATTTTTGAGCAAGTTATGCACAATTTTAGATTTATGCTAATTAGTTTCTTAATAGACAACTGGGTGTGTTTTTACTTTTTTAGAGAAGTGTATGACGCTGACCATTTAGCATTATACACTTCTCTCTATTCATTTTTAGCAGTACTCGCAACACAGCGTGATCTCGCGAGATCACGCTTTGCAGTCACATACACCCACATTAACTTTACTGAAGTGTCTTGAGAGTGAATAGACATTGCCTCCAGCCAGCTCACGATGTCTATTCACACTCCCGACACTTCGGTAAAGTTTCTGTGAATGACAGCACAGCGTGATCTCGCGAGATCACGCCATGATGTGTGAGCAAGTCCCCAAGAAACTTTACCGAAGTGTCGGGAGTGTGAATAGACATCGCTTCCTGGCTGGAGGCAATGTCTATTCACTCTCAAGACACTTCGGTAAAGTTAATGTGGGTGTATGTGACTTCACAGCATGATCTCGCGAGATCAAGCTGTGTTGCGAGTACTGCTAAAAATAAATGAGAAGTGTGTGACGCTAAATGGTCAGCGTCATACACTTCTCTTTACAACGCCCAGTTGGTAAAAAAGTAAAAACACGCCCAGTTGTCTGTTAAGAAACTTTTTAGAATAAATCTAAAATTGCTCATAACTTGCTCAAAATTGATCGTTTTTCAAAATTAAAACACTGTTGTTATCTACATTACAGCGCCGATCACATTATGTAGGAGATAGGGCACTTATAATCTGGTGACAGAGCCTCTTTAAGTGCTCAAACAATACCAACATACAGTGACCAAAAAATGGCTCCATACATAAAGTAATCTAATAGCAGTGCTATACAATGTCTATATTATACTGCTATAAAATTAGTATTTATATTAGAAGTGGTCACAAGAATTGGATGCCAAAACCACCTGAGGAGCCCCCTTTGGCAGTGGTGACTGATTTGCCCAATTTGGCTGCACAGGTCACACACCCCTAAGGCCAGCCATACTCATTATATCAATGAATGATCATTTACAGTGCATATACTCTATATCATGTGATGTATATTACATGTAAGTAACATGTAAAGTCATTGATGGGAGATGGACATCTGCATATGCAGTGAATGTGAAGTTACAGAAGGTATGCTTCTTGAATTGGGGGCAGGAGCGTCAAGCAACACCTTTGAAGAATGAATGGTGTTAATGTATGTTCACATGGAGTTTTTCACGCTCATTTTGACAAGTTTTCCGTATCAGAATCCTTTTTTAGGACAGATTTTTTTTTCTGCTTGTTGAAAAAAAAAAAATAATACGTACTGCTCTATCATTGGGCGGATTCCTCTTTTGAACCTCCATTGAAATCAATTGAAGGCAGAAAAAAATCAGCGCCCTGCGACTAGAAATGGTTTTTGACATTTGTTTTTGTCAAAAAAACACTAGCAGATTTTACACATGAAAAAAGGTTCTCAACCAAAAAAATCTCCAAAAACTGCCTCAAAAAATACCTTAAAAATCATCTGCATTTAAAAAAAAATGGCTCCAAAATCCTAAAGGAAATTTGGACACAGATTTTTTTCTGCTTGACAAAAAACGCCATGTGAACATGAGAGAATCTGAGGGTATTTCAGGATATACAGTACACAATACTGTAGCTGTTATACTGTTGTTTTAAATGTCAAGTTATTCAAATGAAATGGGGCGGATTGGGAACTTAAAGAGGCCCTGGAAATTTTTTTAAAAGTGGCCCCATGTTGTGGGTGGGTCCAAATTGGCAGCAACCGGGGCTAACCCTAGTTCTCACAATCGGTCGTGGTCCCAGTGTTGGGACCCCCATCGATCAGACAATTATCAACTATGCTGTTGAGAACTTTACTGCGAATGAGAGGCGCAATCTAACCGTGTCCCATCTAAGAGTACTGTTCTGCAGTGGCTTCTGTGACTGTGAAATATATGGGACGAAAATCAGTCATAATCGGTTTGATCAGATTTTATTCTGTTTTTTGGTAAGCAAGATGAAAAAAAAACCACATACACGGTAATACCAATTATGTGTAGTTCTTTTTTTTCCCATAAAAAGGCTTTTGGTTAGGCATTTGGTTAGGGAGCATAACTTTTTTTTTTTCTGTCGAGTTAACCGTATGCAGGCTTGATATTTGTGGGATGAGATGTAGTTTTGATTAGTATAATTTTGTGGTAAATGGGACTTATTAATTAACTTTTATCACATTTTTTGTGGAAGGGGGGTGGAAAAAAAAGCTATTTTAACGGATACGGGATAAAGGTGGGATTGCTCGGGGTCCGAAAAGGAAAAAAGGGGACTGAAATTCCCTGAATTGCTCGATGAGAATGCAGTGTTGGTACGCATGAATGACATGCGCTCCATACATTTCTATAGAGCTGCCGGAGACAGCGGTCTCAGATGTCCCATAGAAATCATTGGTGTGCTACTCCATTCTCCTCGAGGAATTTCGGTCCCCCTCTTCTACTCATCGCTGGGATTCCCAACGGTCAGACCCCCAGCGATCATAAATGTATCCTGGGCTGACATGATTTCTGTACTAGGGGCTTATAATCAGCCCCTAGGCTCCATAAGTTATATCAGCCCCTGGTACAGAAATCATGTCAGCCCATACATAAGCATACCTCCCAACTTTCAAGAATCACAAAGAGGGACAACCAATGCTGCGAGCGCAGCATGTCGCAACATTTTTTTATTTTAAGCCACGCCTCTAAACCCACCCAATCCCCGCCCATACACACCCGATTCAGCCCACACAGTATCATGCTCCCATAGTGCCTCCCACGCAGTATAATACCAAATAGCTGCCCCCACACAGTATAATGCCCCGATAGCTGCCACCATACAGTATAATGCCACGATAGATGCCACCATACAGTATAAAGCCAACACAGATGCCCCCATACACTATAATGCCCACACATATTCTCCCATGCAGTATAATGCCCATTGAGATGCCCCATGCAGTATAATGCCCAAATTCCCCAATACAGCATAGTGCCCCCCTACCTCCCCAATGCAGTATAATGCCCCCCTTAGCTGCCCCTAGTGCCAGTGGCCTTGCAAATAGTGACACAGTGCCCATGTATATAGTGCCCATGTACCTAGTGCCACAGTGTCCCCTGTAGATTGTGCCCATATATAGTGCCACAATGTCCATGTAGATATTGCCACACCCCCATGAAGATAGCGCCAGCCTCCCCCTGTAGATAGCGCCATTGGAACTCCCTCTAGGAGCGGAATCCCCAGCCAGAGCATAGGCCTGGGATTCCACTCCTAGAGGGAAGCCCTGAGGTCACTGTCCATATATGACATACTACTTTAAGCGTTATGCACGACGGTACTGTCCATATATGGACAGTGACGTCAGTGGCTATTCCTTGAGCGGAATCCCTGTTGCCGACTCTGGCCGTGGATTTCGCTCCAGGAGGAGCCACTGAAATCAATGTCCATATAACCTCTAAGAGCGGAATCTCCGGCCAGATCATCAGCAATGGGGATTCCGCTCAAGGAGTAGCCACTAATTCTGAAGCAGGGAACAATCTGCTCCCTGCTTCAGAATTAGTTCGGAGCAGAGAAACAGAGGGAGCTCCTCCGCTCGCCGAGGACTCCCCGGGCACAGCGCTACTGTAAGCGCTATGCTCGGGGAAGCCCTTGACGGTACTGTTCAGTGGCTACTCCTTGAGCGGAATCGCCATTACCGACTCTGGTCGGGGATTCCGCTCCAAGAGTAGTCACTGTGCACAAACATCAAGGGCTTCCCTGAGCACAGCGCTTACAGTAGCACTGTGCCTGCGGAGTCCTCGGCGAGCAGAGGAGCTCCCTCTCCTCCTCCACTCTGAACTAATTCTGAAGCAGGGAGCTGATTGTTCTCTGCGTGAGAATTAGTTTGACAGCGGGACATACCCCCGGCCGCCCGGGACAGTGGGACACCGCCCGGAATCTGGGACTGTCCCGCTGAATCCGGGACGGTTGGGAGGTATGCATAAGTAATCCGCCTCTAGTCTAGGGGATGATTACTTCTGTGTGTGCTGACATTATTTCTGTTCTGGAGGGACTCGTCACTTATGTAGCCTTAGGGGTGGCGCTGATTATCAGCCCCTAGTACAGAGATCATGTCAGCCAAAAAAACACAGACACACCCACAAATTGTCACTCACACAAGTTAAATTTCCTGGCTGTGACTGGCTAGTGGCAGCTCTTCTTAAGTGTAAGTCGGCTCAGCTCAGGAGCCGGAAGACAATGATGATGGCGCCGCCACCGTGCGCCAACAGCTGTTCGGAGAGGTGGAGGGGCAGACAACTATTAAGGGTCTGGCCAGTGTCGGGACGTTCTGTGCACGGGCGGCCGTGGAGAAAACGTACTTAAAATAAATGTAACTGCAGAGGAGGAGGGATGGGCGGCTAGGCAGCCCAACGGCCCACCGGGAATCTTCTCAGTAATTACAATGGCCATTCCGCCCCTGCAAATGACTAATAAATTGATGTTTTAACCCTCTCCATCGGCACTATTGTTTTTGATGTCAAATATAATCTGTTGGTTTGAATGTACTTGTGAATTTTATTACAATGTAAGTGAATTCCTATCCCTTCCTGGTATGTAGTATCCTTCTGCAGTGGTACTTATCTGCTATGTCACTTGTGCAGCATGTATCAGCTTGAAAAACAGACTGCCAAATATGGTGTATGTATTCTGATGACTGTGCATATACAGTAGAGAAAAGACAGGGAATTTAAAAATTAAAGTCTATGTACACCTTTGAAACGATTTTTTAATAAACTACTTTTACATTTACTTTTATTGTTATAGTTTTTTTTAACTTTTTATGATACAGCTTCTTTGTATCCTGTATACATAGAAGCTGTATCGTTCTGACAAAGCCAATTCCATCGGCTCGGCTAAAAGTTGGTCCTGTGTGTCTCTGACATCACATCTATATTCATATATTAATAATATAATAATAGTGATCGCATCTAAGTTCTGCTGAACTGACAGAATGGGCTGAGAGGGAACGATTCAACTTTAATGTATACAGGATACATAAATGTTGTATATTAAAAAATAAAAATATTGTAAATAAAATTAAATGTAAAAATTGTTTAAAAACACATAAAACACTGATTTACTTAATAAATATTTTTAAAGGTGTACATACCCTTCAAATTTCTTGTAATCTATCTCAGTCTATATCAGTTTTGCAGCAATTTTTTTATTTTGAACAAAACAGCAAGATGTAGCCTAGCTCTTAGGCAACTATCAGATAATTTTCACTAAAGGGAATATTCCTATACCATTAATAATATATCAGACAAATGCAGTTCCCCAATATTACAGTGGCTCCAAACTGCAGCTTCAGTTTAACATTGCAGTTGTTAAACCGAGCTGCAGTGGTAAATTAGGTAAAGAGTTCATGTATGGCATTTCAATTTTAAAGTTTATTGTTCCTTAAAATAATTCATAAAAACATAGGCTCTGTCACCACATTATAAGGGCCCTATCTTCCACATAATGTGATCAGCGTTTTTTAGCTTTTGACCAAGTGGGCATTGTAAAGAGGAGTGTATGGCGCTGACCAATCAGCATCATACACTTCTCTCCATTCATGTACTTAGCACATAGTGATCTTGCGAGATCACAATGTGCTGTCACTTACTCACACATTAACTTTACTGAAGTGTCTTGAGAATGAATAGACATCACCTCCAGCCAGGACGCGATATCTATTAACACTCCCGACACTTCGGTAATGTTTGTGTGTCACTTACTCACACAGCACATCGAGATCACGCTGTGCTGTCATTTACAGCGTGATCTCGCGTGCTGTCATTAAGTCCCACACAAACTTTACAGAAGTGTCGGGATTGTGAATAGACATCGCGTCCTGGCTGGAAGCGATGTCTATTCACTGTCAAGACACTTCAGTAATCTTAATGCGTGAGTAAGTGACAGCACATCATGATCTAGCAAGATCACTATGTGCTGAGCACATGAATGGAGAGAAGTGCATGACGCTGATTGGTCAGTGTCATACACTCCTCTTTACAATGCCCACTTGCTCAAAAGTTAAAAAACGCCCAGTTGGGCATTAAGAAAGTCATTAGCATAAATCTAAAGTAGGTCATAACTCAGTCAAAATTGATAGTTTTTCTAAATAAAAAAACACTGTTGTAATCTACATTACAGCGCCGATCACATTATGTAGAAGATAGGGCACTTATAATGCGGTGACAGAGCCTCTTAAAATTTTAATTACTTGTGTAGGATTTATTTTTATTAATGCATCTTAGTGAGAGTTGTACATTCTTTACTTGTGCCCATGGCAGCAACACGTCCAGAAAGTACACAGTGATTGTGAAGGGATAAGATATTTTCCTGCGATATGAAAATTAAGAATGTATTTATGGCTTAATATCATCACTTTGTGTTTTCATTATTTACAAGAATCAAGATAAATATAACATGAATCCTCCTTCTTCATGTGATTATGTAAGACAAGCTGTCTATTATACCAATAAGTAATGTAACAACTTGTACAACACATTCTCACTATATCCAATAAATTACATTCGTCCATACTGTATCCATGGAGATGATAGCATATCCCTGTCTATTTAACCTTACGTCTGAGTTTTAACAGAAATATATCATCTTCTACTATTAGATAGTAGATAACAATGATGGACACAATTTCAAACACAGCATATAAAACATTCTATTAAAAGAAGAAGTTATATAAAAATAATGAAAAACAGGTCACTTTTGATTCAAGAGAAAGTCTGATGCATTTGCATTTAGTTTCAGAAATTGGATATATAAGTGAAACTCTAGGCAAATTTTCATAAGTAAAATGTAGCTATTAGGATCATGTAACAAACCAGGGCCATTAACTATTTCACTAATGTCACACAAATGCAAATTTCCATGGTTCTCTGTGCACTATTGGTCCTTAAGGGGGGATTCACACGAGCGTGTATTGGGTCCGTGCGGGCCGCGTGGTTTTCACGCGCCACGCACAGACCAATACAAGTTTATGGGGCAGTACAGACAGTCCGTGCTTTTTGCGCAGCGTTTGTCAGCTGCGCAAAAAGCGCAACATGCTCAATATCTCCGCGTATTTCACGCATCACGCACCCATTGAAGTCAATGGGTGCGTGAAAACCACGCAGGTCGCACAGAAGCACTTCCGTGCGAACCGACTGAAACAGCGCACCAGCTGTCAAAAGATGAATGTAAACAGAAAAGCACCACGTGCTTTTCTGTTTCCAAACATCCAAATGGAGTGTCTTTGAGATGAGGGAACCCGGACAACCGAACCGAACTTCACCGGGTTCGGCCGAACTCGTTTTGGCCGAACCCAGCAAAAACATTTCCGGTACGCGATGTCAGGAGATAGTCACTGTCCAGGGTGCTGAAAGAGTTAAACTGTTTCAGCACCATGGACAGTGACTTCCGATCCCAATATACATGAACCTGTAAAAAAAAACGAAGTTCTGACTTACCGATAACTCCCGGCTTCTTCCTCCAGTCTGACCTCCCGGGATGACAATTCAGTCCAAGTGACAGCTCCAGCCAATCACAGGCCAAGCACAGGCTGCAGCGGTCACATGGACTGCCGCGTCATCCAGGGAGGTGGGGCCCGATGTCAAGAGAGGCGCGTCACCAAGGACGCGTCACCAAGGCAACGGCCGGGAGGGAAGTTCTCGGTAAGTACGAACTTTTTCTTTTTTTTTAACAGGTTTCTCGATGTTGTGTTCGGCATTCACTGTCGAGGGTGCTGAAAGAGTTACTGCCGATCAGTTAGCTCTTTCAGCACCTTGGACAGTGACGGGCGTCGACTAGCCTCATCTCTATGATGGCGACTGCGCGAAAATCAAGCAGCCGCGTATCATACACGGATGACACACGCAGCTGTCAAGTGGTTTTTGCGCGCGCAAAACGCAGCGTTTTTTGCACGCGCAAAACGCAGCGTTTTTTGCGCGCGCAAAAACGCAACGTTCGTCTGAATCTGCCCTAACAATGTAGGAAATAACAAAATGACTACATGAAACTGGGCTGAGAAATTTCTAAAATGACGCCCCCTTCTGTGACATCACTTCCTGCTTTGCAGCTATTGACTGAAAATATACCACCCAGACTTCCTTCTCTGCCCGCCCCCTTCAAGCACTATTTTCAAAATACTGGTAATACTGAGAGTAGCTACAGCCTCTTGCATTAGAACTAGTAAACAGGGAGAATTACCTGAAAGTAGTGGAGAGCTCTCAGTATTACCAGAATTATGTGCAGTGTGCAAGCAGGAAGTATGTGAAGTGCAGCTTCAGCCAATAGCTGCAGAGCAGAATGTGATGTCAGACAATTGGCATCGTTTGGCAACGTCTCCTGTACAGTCCAGTAACATGCAACCATTTTGTTATTTCCTGTCGTATCAAACGGTCACTAACTTTTCAACAAACTGCATAAATCAACAGTACAAGCTACTATAAGAAACGTTGTAATATATCTTATTAGAGAAAAATGCAATTTTCTCCATTTATCAGACCCCCCCCCCCCTTACTCCTATTTCTTCACTTAATCTGAATTCACTGCTTTTTCGGTCTCCTCAAGACAAGACGGATTGAGAGGGGAGGAGTAGAACAAGAGCAGAGTAAGAGAGACAGACCGAGAGAAATACAGAGATGAAGCAGCAATTTCTAGTAAGTGTTCTAGATTCACAGCTATACTGCTCCTTACTGCTTTGAAATCTCCTCCATGTTGTTGCAGAACCAGCTATAAAAATGTGATAGATAGAGATAGGAAAGCAGGATTCTCCTCTTCTCTGTGTGCAGTATATAGAAAACATAATAGCCTGTAGAGGGGAAAAAAGCTAAACATGCAGAGTAAAAGTCATATAATGATCATGTAATGCGTTATTCCTCATGTACAAACACATATGACAGCTTAATCTGAACAGGCACCTGAAGGGTTAGATACGCTTTGGATCTACAGTATATTGTACAGAACACCTTGGAAACTGGCACTTATTACTAATTATAACTTACTAATTATTAAAATTTGCCCAGAATTTACTGGAAGAGTGCCCAGTTCACCCCGGTTCTCCCGTGCGGCTGTTAAAATTACAGCTGGTTCAGAGAACCGGGATAAAGCGGGGCCTCTCACCCAATTGTATCCGCGTCCTTAGGATGTGGATACAATTGCTTAATTTAGCGCTGGCGAGTCAGTGAACTACCTGTTCCCTTCCTCACATTTGGCGCTTTACTAATGACACAGTCGGCGAGATGACATCATCACGCCGACTGCGCCGTTATGCTGGATGACGCCGTCTGGTGTCTGACCAGTCCTGTGTTGCTGGATGATGGCGCGGCAACGGGGATCGGTGAGAATGTTTTCGTTTTTTTCTGGGCAGCTTTTGGGGCAATATCTGCAGGGGGAATTGTCTACAGAGGGCATTGTAACTGGCGTTATCTACAGGGGGCGTTATCTACAGAGGCATTGTAATTGGCACTATATACAGGGGGCATTGTGACTGGCGCTATCTACAAGGGGCATTATCTACATAGGGCATTGTAACTGGCACTATCTACAGGGAGCATTGTGACTGGCACCCTCTACAAACAGCATTATCTACAGAGGGCATTGTAACTGGCGCTATCTACAGGGGGCATTGTGAATGGCGCCATCTACAAGGGGCATAATCTACAGAGGGCATTGTAACTGGCAGTATCTACAGTGAGCATTGTGACAGGTGCTATCTACAGGGGGCATTGTTAGTGTGTGTGGTGTTTTACTTTACAGTGTTTTTACACAATTTTATTCATTGGCACAGTGTATTGTGTAATTATATTCAGGGGCACGGTGTATAGTACTATTGTATTCAGGGGCACAGTGTATGGTACTATTGTATTCAGGGGCACAGTGTATGATACTATTATATTCAGAAGCATAGAGTGTTGCACTATGAGAATTTTATCTTCGTTTATAGGTGCAGAAATGTTGGTAAAGTGAGGAGCCGAAGACATCTGAGCTACAAACTGCAGAAATGGGTCGTGCCCGGGAGAAGTCATCACAGAGGTCTGGACCGGATGGGGAAGAAAAGAGAAAAATAACTAAAAAGAATCTGAGACGTTTATTCTCCCTGTGACTGATCAGTACTGTAGTCACTGTATGATCTGCAGCGAGATGGCGGATGGTAGCATTTTTTTTTACTAAACAGCAACTCTGAGCATATCCTAACCATTGTTCAGCCTATACTGGGAGCTGTCGTTTTATGTCGTACAAACTTATACGGCAGGGGTTTAACTGTATTTGCAAATGATCTCTGTACTGAACTGTATTTGTTCTGGTGCTGTATATATGTACTGAGCTTGGTTCTGGTGCTGTATATTTGTACTGAGTTTGGTTCTGGTGCTGTAGTTATCTACTGAGCTTTGTTCTGGTGCTTTATATATGCACTGAGTTTGGTTCTGGGGCTGTATATATGTACATAGCTTTGTTCTGGTGCTGTATTTATGTACTGAGCTTTGTTCTGGTGTTTTATTTATGTACGGAGCTTTGTTCTGGTGTTGAAAAAGTGCCCAGGGTCCATGGTACCCTTAATCCGCCCCTGATCCTGCGTCTCAGAGACATGCAGGACCCGCTGACACTGAAACCATCAGTGCTGCTGACCTGATACAGGATACAAAGCAGCTGTATCTGAAAAAGTACAAATCATTTTTCATAAACCGTAAATTAAAAGGTTGCACTAAACACACTGATAGACATTTTAATAATAAAAAAAAAATGCTTTCAAAGGTGTACATAGCCTTTAAACTATACACTTTCTACTAAAGTCAATCTAAAATAGATTCTTTATTTTGTTATTGTCTTATGTGCTGAACTTTTTACCAAAAAACCTACCCCAGTAACTCAAAGATATCTTTCGCAGACTTTTTTTTTTTAGCTTGCCCTACACCTTGAGCCATTTTCACTTTACCTGTCATGCTGTTCCTCTAAAGTATATGGATGATATTTCACTTTACATTTGCAGGTAAGCAATGCCCAGGCTCACATTTGTATCATAAATTGGAACTGAGGTTAGAAACAAGATGTGCAGAATATGACATACCTGACACACAGAATACGTATACCAGAAATCGTTAAGTACTGAAAAAATTTAATGTAACTCTGCTAATCTACCATAACTCCACTGTGATAAGTATGTACTGAATAAAGATGTTCTTCTGATCCTCCTCGCCCACAGTTGTGATGAAATACAGTAAAATACGAATGTTATCAGCCCAGTACTATAGAAAAGAGAAAAACCTTAATTCCAGAGGTTCAGATTATCTAGGAAGAAGAGTGTAGGTTGCAATTCATTCTTCAAGATATGTTAAAGGGGTGTTTCAGCATTTTACATTGATGGCCTATCCCACTGTATGATCAGGTGGACTGAGTGAACAGAGCTAAACTGTAATACCAGCCAAAGCCACATTCGTATATATGCCACTATGTCAGGCACCATATATCAGGTTCACTGATCACACAGTAGGAAAAAGAAAAAAGAAAAATAACCTCCTATTCTATTATTTGATTTTACAATTCTTTCCCAGGTGTGCACCACCAATATAGAGTCATAGAAAATTGTGGGTATGGGGAAAGAAGGAAAGTAGGGCAAGAATAATTGATGTTAGATCGCCTTCAATTATCGTTTATATTGATACCAACAACTATAGGGAAAGGAATGTCCAGTGCAGTGTTCCCTTTAGTTGCACTAATCTCTCCCTATATTTATACCATTCCCTATTAAGAAGTTGCTATTTTCCCAGAATACCGACTTAATAGGGAATGGTATAAATAGAGGGAGAGATTAGTGTAGAAATATATAAGCTAATCCTATCCGATTGCCTTCTAGCTGTAGCCAAACCGAGCGAGAACAGCGCCTACATCGCTCGCTCACACCGCTCAGTCGTCGAGCACTGATAACGAAAGAGTCCCTCACCACTAACATCGTAGCCACCAGCAGCTCTAACCGAGCTGTGGCCCTGTTTACCACTGGTCTCGCTGCTCAAGAGAGAACTCTCAGAGCAGCGACGCTGTGAGTGCTATTAGTGGCAGTATCGCAGCACATAACTGCGGGCTGGTTGCTCTGGCAAGCTACTTGCTTGCACGGCGGGCACAAAAACAGTACCGCTAACAGGGAGAGTGTAGCTTCTCCTGGCTTACTTATACCACAGCTGCCTGCCACTATCAGCAGGTTATGTATATATGACCTTATGCATTAATGTAAGGAAATTAACATTGAAGTCACACAAACATAGCTCTAAGAGCACTCCCTCTCTATTCCCATTGATGCAAACATAGCCATTCACACAGGATGGTAGTTTCAATCGATGGGATTTGAAATAAGAGAAGTAAACAATATTAATAATATTTATAAATAAAAAATAAGATACAAAAATACCTAAAGTATCAAAAAAATAAAAAATAAAAATGACAATAAAAATTGTGAAATATGTTCTGATTAACTAGATTGAAAATATAACATGGTATGTTCTATTTGGGGCATACCAATAGGCATCCTATAAAATGACATTCTGTATAACAGACAAGGTCTTAAACTAAAAGCTAGACTCTGAGAAACATAATGGTTAGAGGCCTCCATTTGTAAAGTATGTTACATATGTTTGCCCCTGAGAAAATAATAAAGTTGTATATTGGGCACTTAGTGAATAGTATCATCAACAGGCAGGAGGAGGGAGGATAGGAAAAGTAGAAATAAAGAAAATGGATGGGAGGAAAAAGGTGTAAGGACCGCACCATAAGGTGTTTTAATTCCCAAATTGGGCAATAACTAGTGCTGCAGATGGAAGGAGGTATTCTGTGATATGGTATTACTGACTGTTTCCTGATGAAAAGGATATTTTATCCTCTATCCAGCTGCAACCTGGTGACATGTGCGCAAGTCGAAACAGCCGATAAACTTTATGGTCAGTTTTCATTTCTACCTTTTGCATCTTGCATAATAGTCAACAGACACAAATAAGTTACCAATGAGCTGGCGTTTTACCAATATGTTCCAGGGCTCAGGAGTTGTAGTTATCTTTGTCCCCCAGCCTAAAGCCTGTCCTATTTTAGACTTGTACACAGCTCTGTCATAAATCCACTCTGGGGATCCTCCTTTCCACATTTCAGTCCAGTGTAATAATAGTTATTGAGTCTGTACAGACATATATGTCTGACACTGTACATCTGCTGATATCCCCGTGCTTTGTCTACAGGGAAAGATATATTCTATTCTAGAGGAACACATTTAGGACTTACATGCTTTATGTATCTAGATGTATTTTTATTTGCACTTCCAAGGAGATAAAAAAAAAGTGTATTTATCCCCGCCTTAAGAACCATAATTTTTTTATTTTGCAGCTCCCAAAGCCATCCGAGGGCTTGTTTTTTTGAGGGACAACATGTTGACATGTTAACTATACTCTGCGTTCACCATGCAGGATAAATATTGTTGTATTTTAATTGCTCGGTGTCGTTACAGACGCAGCGATAACAATTATGTTTTTTTTTCTTGTTTAAATTATTTTACATAAAAAAATGGGAAAAGGATTATTTTTTTAACTTTTAATGTTATATGTATATATATATATATATATATATATATATACATACAGCACACAAGAAAATGGTGACAGCACACCAATGCCACCTAAGCCACTAAATGTAAATAAATATGCATTACTGCTAAATCTACTTACAATAGGGAGGTTCTTAGCGCACATTTTGATCAAATTTTGTGAACCCACCTGGCACGACAAGGCGACCTCTAATGTGATGGGAACCTACGCTGCACATACAGCCTGAACTGGGATTAAACCTACATATTCTTGGTGATGGTAGGAACCAGCATTAAACTAATTAAAAACATGCAGAGCAGAGTGGGAGGAGTGCAAGATCAAAAAATAGAGGCAGTCATTAACACCATATATATGAATCCCATAAACAAAACAAAAGTTTGAACAGCACATTCCAATAAAATGAAACAAAACATGTATACAGGTGCAAGAATGCCTGTGACTGCAAATTCATACAGCACACAAGAAAATGGCAACAGCACACCGCGAACACCAATGCCAGCTAAGCTACTAAATAAATATGCATTACTGCTAAATCTACTTACAATAGGGAGGTTCTTAGCGCACATTTTGATCAAATTTTGTGAACCCACCTGGCACGACAAGGCGACCTCTAATGTGATGGGAACCTACGCTGCACATACAGCCTGAACTGGGATTAAACCTACATATTCTTGGTGATGGTAGGAACCAGCATTAAACTAATTAAAAACATGCAGAGCAGAGTGGGAGGAGTGCAAGATCAAAAAATAGAGGCAGTCATTAACGCCATATATATGAATCCCATAAACAAAACAAAAGTTTGAACAGCACATTCCAATAAAATGAAACAAAACATGTATACAGGTGCAAGAATGCCTGTGACTGCAAATTCATACAGCACACAAGAAAATGGCAACAGCACACCACGAACACAAATGCCAGCTAAGCTACTAAATATAAATAAATATGCATTACTGCTAAATCTACTTACAATAGGGAGGTTCTTAGCGCACATTTTGATCAAATTGTGTGAACCCACCTGCCACAACAAGGCGACCGCTATGAGGTGGGAACCTATGCTGCACATACACCCAGGAACTAAACCTACATATTCTTGGGGATGGTAGGAACCAGCATTAAACTAATTAAAATCACCCAGGGCAGAATGGGAAGAGTGCAAGATCAAAAAATTGAGGCAGTCACTAACCCCACATATATGAATCACATAAACAACACAAAATGAAACAAAACGTGTATAAAGGTGCAATAACGCCTGTGACTGCAAATTCATACAGCACACAAGAAAATGGTGACAGCACACACACACATTTATATATATATATATATATATTCTTGAAAATTTTAACTTTCTATATACATTTTTGTAAAATTAGGCCCCCGGATGTCATGACAGCCCATTGCCTCGCGGGAGGGCCGATGGGGTGGCAGAGGGGGGCCCAATCCCCTTTAGATGCCACGGGATATACATATATATATATATATATATATATATATATATATATATATATATATATATATATATATATATATAGAGCTATACAGCTGACAACCACTGCCTATGAAGCAGGCTCAGCTCCTGAGCCTGCTCCATGCTCCCCCCTCCCGAATATGCCGTGCATGTACATCTAATGTTAGGAAAGGGTTAAAGTATCTGGCTGCTGAATGGGGGGAGGTGAACAAAACAATGTCCAAACACCTCGCATTCCCATAATCCATGCCATATTTTGTGCCTGTGAATCCTCCTTTGGTGCGGGTGAACTTGGGGTGTAGGCGTACTTTGTGGCTGGAAGTGCAATTGAAGCTACCTATACTAATACTGAGGTGTAAACATAACTACCCTCATTGATGCACAAGCAGCATGTTTATTATGTCAAATGATACTTCTATGTAGTTTCTGATCTTCTTTTTGCCATAGAAAATCTGGCACAAAAACCTTGAATTTTCACAGCTTCACAGTAGGCGTCTAATAAGCAGAAGATCAATCTTGCGTTAAACTGTTAAGCAAGTGTCCAATAAACAGAAGCAGCAGGTATGCAGGAAAAGCCACTAATAAACTAAGTGGGGAAGCGGAGTGGCAATAATGCAGGGGCGTAGCTATAGGGGTTGCTGAGGTAGCAGTCGTATCCGGGCCCTGGTATCTGAGTAGGCCCAAAATCCCCTCTGCCACATATAGAGATACGACTAATATAAATGGCACACGATAGGTGCTACGCCTTTGGACTCGAGTCCTGGACTTAAGACTTGTTTACACAGGCAGATTTCTGCCCATAACGACTGTCGATCGCAGATATAACAAATTGATCTACACTCATTTAAAGGCTCTTTTACATGGGCCGATGCAAACTAGATTGGGACGAATACTTAGTACGAATGTTCAGTGCCCATACAGTTTGCACAGTGTCACCAGCACATACCTTGTTTACACGGGGAGATGTGCTGCTGACAACGATGATTCTATGGGCCGCATAAAAGATCCGATCAGTTGACGAACAAGCATTTGCTCGTTTGTCGCCTGATTGCTTACATGTTTACACCAGCCATTACCTAGAAAACCTCTATAGAGGCCTTGTAGTACTAAATATGGCTCTGAACATGCTAAAAGTGTTTCCATTATTCTTTGTTAACGTATTTCCATTTTCATGTAAAACTACAGAGGTCTAATCTTTATAATTTACCATTTAGAAACACAATAACTCCACGTAGACCACGTAAAGTTATAGAGCAGGGTCGTGGAGTGCTGAGGCACTTAGTGCATAAAAGTCAAAAGCTGTAGAGTTCCAAACCTCCTCTGGCATTAACATCTGACTAAAACTGTGCACTAGAGCTTCATGGCATGGGTTTTACATGGTGGAGTAGTTGCATGTAAACCTTACATCACCAAGCGTCAGGCGGACTCTAATACGAGGAGAATGTTACTTGCCTGACTGCATTGTGCCAACTTTAAAGTTTGGTGCAGTAGTGATAATGCTGTGGGGTTGTTTTTCATGAGTTGGCCTAAGCCCCTTAGTTCCAGCGAAGGAAAATCTTAATGTTTTAGCATACCAAGACATTTTGGACAATTGTATACTTCCAACTTTGTGGGAACAGTTTTGGGAAGGCCCTTTTCTATTCCAGAATGACTCTCACCCAGTGCACATAGCAAGGTCCATAAATATGTAGGTTTAGCCCCAGTTCTGGGTGTATGTGCAGCGTAGGTTCCCACCTCATAGTGGTCACCTTGTTGTGGCAGGTGGGTTCACACAATTTGATTAAAATGGGTGAGTTTGGTGTGGAATAACTTGACTGGCCCACACAGAGGCCTGACCTCAATGCCTTAGAACATCTTTGGGATGAACTTAAAAGGAGATTTGGGAGCCGGACCCCCTCATCCAACATCACTGTCTGACCTCACAAATGCTCTTCTGTATGAATGGGCAAAAATTCCCACAGACATCCTCCATATTAATGCCAATGGATTTAGAATGGGATCATAAAAGCTCCTGCAGGTGAAATTTGTAGGTGTCCCACTACTTTTGTCCATATAGTGTATATTTAGGATGTCTAGAACCCCATTATAACCATGTGCACATGGAATTGATAGAATGGAAGGGGTAAAAGGCAGACAGAAGAAGTGTAGTGTGGCCTGTTTATCTACATTACTGTTCCAACATAAAAAAAATCCATAACCAACTATTAGCTTTTTCGGTATCATCAAATGCAAAGGATGGGCGCATAGAGGACAAAGACCAAAACAATAGGTCTTATTGAGACTAGCATCAGTGTTCTTCAGTAGCATTATTGATGGGAAGCCTATTGAAGGTCAGTAATAACAGTCTACAGTTGTTGCCTTAAAGGAGTATTCCGGTTTTGGCAAATACAAGGTTTTGGCAAATACAAGCCACGACCATGAGCTTATCACATGAACATGGACAGATGTTTATCCACAGGCAGTACATAATGAACATTCTTATTGAATGACAGCAAACAGAGATCTCAAATTATCGTGAGGAATTAATTCAGAAAATATAGTGGGAAAATGTAGAATTTTTTATTATACAAAAAAATAACATTTATTTGCAGAAACTGGAATACCCCTTTAAAGACCATTTACACTATCTGATTTAACACGGATTTCATTGCGGATTCCTTGTCAAATCCTCATCATATGCATGTGAATGGAGTTTCTGCAAGCCAGTTCCCACGCTATGGCAAATTTTATGTGCAAATTTTTGTCTGCACAACGTAAAAAAATCAGTAGTGGAAATATGTAGTATGCTTCGGATTCCACATGAAAAAGCTGAGGATTATTCCCGTTAAAGGATGATGGGGCACACCTGCAGCACACCCACGGCAAAAACACTTCAGATTTCTGCTGTGGATCATGTAGCAATATGCAAAACCGACACGTGTGAATAAAACCTTATACTTACACTTACTGATAAATTGAAATATTATTCTGAATGTTATTTGCAAACATCTTCTATAAAACGAACGGTGTTATGTGTTTATTGTTATATTAGAAAGAAATAATATATATATATATATATATATATAAAATCAGACCCACCTTTGACCAACATTGGCTTAAGCCCTTAATTACTGCCCATGGCGCTTTTTCACAGTGGTCATTATGGGGACTTATGCCCACAGTACAGCCTTTTCACAGTGTTGTGTCATGAGACTAGAGTGGGTGTTGGGCTCCCTTAATGCTCAGCGACGTAATATTCCGTCACGCTGACCATGCCGTTCGCGCTCAGCGACGGAATATTACGTTGTGGGAGTAACGGCCATTTCGGCCGTCTTCCCGACACATACAGGAGCTGTGACAGCTGCTGTCTCGTACAGCATTTGCCGCAGCTCTTACAAGGTCAGGACCCACTATGCTTGCTGTATGTGAGTAGCTGACAGCTCTAATACACTGCACTACGCATGTAGTGCAGTGTATTAGAATAGCGATCAGGGCCGCCTGTCCTCAAGTCCCCTAGTGGGACAGAGTAATAGACAAAAAAAAAAAAGTAAAAAAAAGATGTGTAAAAATAAGAAAATAAAAGTTTTAAAAGTTCTAAAAGTAAAAATCCCCCTTTTTCCCTTAGCAGTCTTTATTATTAATAAAAAATATATAAACAAACAAATCAACTATACATAATTGGTATCGCCGCGTCCGTAACGGCCTGAACTACAAAATTATTTTGTTATTTATCCCGCGCGGTGAACGCCGTAAAAGAAAATAATAATAAACCGTACCAGAATCACAATTGTTTGGTCACTTCACCTCCCAAAAAATGGAATAAAAAGAGATCAAAAAGTCGCATGTACCTAAAAATGGTCCTGATCAAAACTACAGTTCGTTACGCAAAAAGAAAACCTCGCACAGCTTTATTTATGGAAAAATAGAAAAGTTATGGCACTTAGAATAAGGTAACAAAAAGTGAATGATTTTTTACAAAAAGTATTTTATTGTGCAAACGCCATAAGACATAAAAAAAAACTATAAACATATGTTATTGACGTTATCGCGACACGGAATAAAGTGAATAGGTCATTTATAGCGCATGGTGAACGCTGTAAAAAAAATAGAATGAAAAAACAATAGTAGAATTGCTGTTTTTTTAGTCACCACGCCACTTAAAAATAGAATAAAAACTGATCAAAAAGTCGCATGCACCCCATGAAAACTGCAATGAATTCCTCAAGGGGTCTAGATTCCAAAATGGGGTCACTTTTGGGGGGTTTCCACTGTTTTGACACCACAAGACCTCTTCAAACCGGACATGGTGCCTAATAAAAAGGAGGCCTCAAAATCCACTAGGTGCTCCTTTGCTTCGGTGGTCGGTGCTTCAGTCCATTATCGCACTAGGGCCACAAGTGGGATATTTCTCAAAACTGCAGAATCTGGGCAATAAATATTGAGTTGCGTTTCTCTGGTAAAACCTTTTGTGTTATAAAAAAAAAATGGTATAAAAAGGATTTTCTGACAAAAATAAATAAATATGTAAATTTCACCTCTACTTTGCTCTAAATTCCGGTGAAACACCTAAAGGGTTCATAAACTTTCTAAATGCTGTTGTGAATACTTTGAGGGGTCTAGTTTCTAAAATGGGGTGTTTGATAGGGGTTTCTAATATATAGGCCCCTCAAACCAACTTCAGAACTGAAGTGGAACCTAAAAATAAATAAAAATGAGGCAATACTTCGCTTCTTACATTATACTGATAATGAGCCGTGCCCACCCCGAGATGACCCCAGTTTTGACCGTTTGTATAAACAGAGACCCCTATTAGACCGTTTCAGTGCCTGGTTTTTCCAAGCATTCACCCCCAGAGAATTGTATTTTTATTGATGTGTCCTTGGTACATTTTAAAGGGAGGCTTCAATTCCGCCAGTACCTGCCGAATAAGAGGGCAAGGTATGGCGTGATTATGTATAAGCTGTGCAAGAGTGCATCAGGGTATACCTACAAATTGAGGATATATGAAGGAAAGGACACCAGTATTCATCCCCCAGAATGCCCCCCCTTACTGGGAGTTAATGCAAAAATTGTTTGGGATTTGGTGCACCCACTGCTGGACCAGGGTTACCACCTCTACCTGGATAATTTTTATACCAACTTCCCACTCTTCAAGTGCCTCGCTTCCAAAAGTATTGCGGCATGCGGCACTGCTAGAAGAAATCTGAGAGCCCTCCCTAAGACTCTGCTTGGGCAAACACCCAGAAGGGGTGAGAGCAGGGCACAATCCAGCAGCAACATATTGTGTGTCAAGTACAAGACAAGAGAGATATCCTTGTATTGACAACAATACATGGCCACACCAGTACCCATGTACCTGTACGAGGTAGCAGTGCAGAGACCCCCAAACCAGACTGAATCCTGGACTACAATAGGTACAGGGGAGGGGTGGACTTGTCAGATCAAGCCCTGAAGCGCCATGCGGTGTGGTATAAGAAGCTGGCCGTGCACATCATACAGATTATACAATGTGTACGTGCTACGTCAATGTACAGGCCAGAGGGGAACTTTCCTGGAATTTCAAGAGGTGGTTATCAAGAAACTTATTTGTAGGGACCAGGAAGGGGAGGGCATCCAGTACTTCTGGACGCAAGGCCACACGCATCGCACCAGGGCAACACTTTCCAGGAGAAGTTCCCCAAACTGGCAAGAAGGGAAAAAGTAAAAAAAGGTGCAAAGTCTGTTATAAGAGGGGAGTAAGGAAAGACACAATATATCAATGTGACACGTGTCCTGAAAAACTAAGGCTCTGTATGAAAGAGTGTTTTAAAATTTATCATACATCCCTTGATTTTTAATCTACCCCAGTTTTACTTACCCTGAAGCACTCCGCACAGCTTATCCCCCTCATCTTTCCTTTCTGAGCTCTGCTGTGTGCCCAGGCAGCTGATAACAGCCACATGTAGGGTATTGCCATACCCGTGAGAACCCACATTACAGTTTATGGGGTGTATGTCTCCGGTCAAAATGCTCACTACACCTCTAGATTAATGCCTTAAGGGGTGTAGTTTTAAAACGGGGTCACTTCGCGGGGGTTTCAACTGTACTGGTACCTCAGGGGCTTCTGCATACATGACTTCGCACAAGAAAATCCCCAGTAGGCCAAATGGTGGTCCTTTCCTTCTGAGCCCTCCCATGGGCCCAAACGGCAGTTTATCACCACAAATGGGGTATTCTGGCACTCAGAACAAATTGGGCAACAAAATGGAGCATTTTATTGCTTGTGAAAATAAGAAATTTTGAGCTAAAACGACATATTATTGGAAAAAAAAATTTGTTTTAATTCCCAGCCCAATTCAAATAAGTTCTGTGAAAAAACTATGGGGTCAAAATGGTCACAACACTCATAAATGAATTCCTTGAGGGGTGTAGTTTCCAAAATGGGGTCACTTCTGGTGGGTTTCCACTGCTTTGACACCTCTGGGGCTCTGCAAATGCGACATGGCAACTAAAAACCAATCCAACAAAATCTGCAATCCAAAGAACACACAGCGCTCCTTCCCTTCTGAGGCCTCCCATGGGCCCAAACGGCAGTTTATCGCCACAAATGGGGTATTGCTGCACTCAGGAGAAATTGAGCAACAAAATGGGGTATTTGTTCCCTGTGAAAATAAGAAATTTTGATGAAAAATGAAATTTTATTGGAAAAAATGTCATTTTTTCAATTTCACAGCCCAATTCAAATACGTGCCGTGTAAAAACTGTGGGTCAAAATGGTAACAACATCCATAAATTAATTCCTTGAGGGGTGTCGTTTCCAAAATGGGGTCACTTTTGGGGGATTCCTACTATTTTGGCACCTCAACACCTCTTCAAATCTGGCATGTTGCTTAAAATATATTCCAATAAAAAAAGAGGCCTCAAAATGCACTAGGTGCTTCTTTGCTTCTGGGGCTTGGGTTTTAGTCCACAAGCGCACTAGAGACACATGTGGGACATTTCTAAAAACTGCAGAATCTGGACAATACATATTTAGTAGTGTTTCTCTGGTAAAATCTTCTGTGTTACAGAAAAAAAATTAATACAATTGAAATTCAGCAAGAAAAATGAAATTTGCAAATTTCACCTCCACTTTGCTTTAATTCCTGTGAAATGCCTAAAAGGTTAAATAAACTTTCTAAATGCTGTTTTGAATACTTTGAGGGGGTCTAGTTTTCAAAATGGGGTGTTTTATGGGGGGTTTCTAATACATAGGCCCCTCAAAGCCACTTCGGAACCGAACAGGTACCTTAGAAAAAAGGCTTTTGAAATTTTCTTAAAAATATGAGAAATTGCTGTTTATGTTCTAAGCCTTGTAACGTCCAAGAAAAATAAAAGAATGTTCAAAAAACTATGCCAATCTAAAGTAGACATATGGGAAATGTGAACTAGTAACTAGTTTGGGATGCATTTAAATTCTGAAAAATGCAATTTTTTATAAATTTTCTCTAAATTTTGCAATTTTTCACCAATAAACACTGAATATATCGTCCAAATTTCACCACTAACAAAGCCCAATGTTTCATGAGAAAACAATCTAAGAATTGCTTGGATAGCTTTAAGCATTCCGACGTTATTACCACATAAAGTGAAATATGTCAGATTTGAAAAATGGGCTCTGAGCCTTAAGGTCCAAACTAGGCTGCGTTCTTAAGGGGTTTAAAAACATCCGGGCTCCTGATCTAACAGCTGAGATTGGAGTTACTTTCGATACTGACCGTTTAAACCCTTAGATGCTGCGGTCAATAGTGACCGTGGCATCTAAGTGGTTTCAGAGGGAGTGGGCTCCCTCTGTCCCCCATCAGCACCCCAGCGACGCAATCATGGAGTGCCAGTGGTTTCCATGGCAGCCGGGGGCCTAAGAAAGGGCCCCATGTCTGCCATCAGTGTATGTTTATTAGGACCTGTCAGTTAGGCCCTATCAGTTTTATGGCAGATACAGAAGTAAAAAATTGTTTGCTGAAGTTAATAATGAATAAAAAAAAGCTACACATAATTGGTATTACTGCATCTGTAACGACCTGAACTATAAAAGTAATACTTTACTTAACCCACTGGTAAATGTCAAAAAGTTGTATGTACCACAAAATAGTACCAAAACTACAAGTTGTCCTGCAAAAAATAGGCCCTCATATATCTATGCCGGCAGAAAAATAAAAAAGTTATGGCTTTTAGAATATTTTAAAAACATATACATTTAGAATTGCAGTAATCATAACGACCCACAGAATAAAGTTATGTTATTTAGGCCACATGGTAAATGGCGTAAATTTAAGATGCAAAAAAGAATGGAATTTCTGGGTTTTCTGGGGGCAATGGAAAAGTTAATAAAAGCTAATCAATAAATTATATGTACCCCAAAATGACACGTACTACCTAAACATTGCTGCAGACCAAGTACACCCCTTAATGGCAACGGTATTCCCTAATGTGACTAGCCACACTTCAAAAAAAATGTCAGTAATAGTTTGAGGAAAATTACAAAGAGTACAAGGTGTAGACTTCGTCTCCAAATTCGCCAGATCTCTATCAGATCGAGCATCTGTGGGATGTGCTGGAAAAACTATCTATGGAGGGCCCACGCCGTAACTTACAGGACTTAAAGGACCTGCTGGTAACATCTTGGCGCTAGAAAACACAGGACACCATCAGAGGTGCTGTTTACGGTATTCCTCAACGGGTCAGAGCAGTTTTGATGGCACGAGGGTGACCTTCACAATATTAGGTAGGTGGTTTTGAGGTCATGGCTGCTTGGTGTATTGGTAAGCGATATTTCAGTCAGAGAAATTTCTGTAATGAATCTGCCGCATGTAAACATATTCTAATAGCTGTTTAACCCCTTCCCGCTTTTTCCACTTTTTACCTTCCTAATAGAGCCTTATTGTAACGTCCGTGGCCGTAGACTCCTCTCATCCTGCAGACGCCTTCCTTCCCGGAGATGCTAGCACATGCGGCCGCCCTGGCCTGCAGTGAGCACTAGGGTGCACATGCGAGCTCAGTCCCGGCCTTAAAGGGCCAGTGCGCACACATGTTTAGAATTGTCTAATCACCCTGGACTTTAAGAAGGGCCCTGCTCCTTCACTCATTGCCTGAGCGTTGCTGTGTTTTAACGTCTCAGTCTAGCAAATGGTCCCTTAGTGTTTTCCTGTTCCCAGTGTTACTGTTCCTGCTACCTGTGTCCTGAGCTACCTTGTTCCTGTGCCTTAATAGAGTTGGAGTCGTGTTGGGTTACGCCACGCTTGGTGTCTGCTGCCAAGGTCCCATCTGAGCCTAGCCACAGGTACCCTTGCTCAGACTATAAACTTTACTTGGTACACTGTTTGGCCAGCTGCTATTCCACTACGGCGGTACGGCCCAGTGAGTCCACATACCCACAGATCGTGACACTTGTTTTTCAAATCTGACATGTGTCTCTTTATGTGGTAATAACATTAGAATGCTTTTACCTATCCAAGCGATTCTGAGACTGTTTTCCCTTGACATACTGGACTTTATGTTAGTGGAAAACTTTAGTCGATAAATTCAATATTTATTTGTGAGAAACACCAAAATTTTGAGAAAATGTGCAAAAATTAGCATTTTTCGAAATGTAAATGTATCTGCTTGAAAGACCGATAGTTGTACCACACCAAATAGTTACTAGTTACCCTTTCACACATGTCTACTTTATGTTTGCATTGTTTTTTTAACGTCCTTTTATTTTTCTAGGATGTTACAAGGCTTAGAACTTTAGCAGCAATTTCTCACATTTTCAAGAAAATAGCCTTTTGAATATTTTTCATGGACCAGTTCAGTTCTGAAGTGGTTTTGATGGCCCTATATATTAGAAATCCCCCATAAAATGCCCCATTTTAGAAACTGCAGCCCTCAATGTATTCAAAACAACATTTAGAACGTTTTTTAACCCTGTAGGCGTTTCACAAGAAGCAAAGTAGAGGTGATATTTACAAATAAAAAAATTTTTTGCAGAAATTTATTTTTAATTCATTTTTTTCTGTAACACAGAAGATTTTACAAGAGAAACGCAACATCATATTTATTGCACCATACCAAAGAGAAAATAGAGCTTGTAGTCAGAAAATATAGAAATATATAAATTTTATTAAACAAAATAACACACATTTAAAAACACATGATAATGAAGACTCTAGTACTAACACTGTGGTACATGGTTCAGCACGGAGACATACTAGATAAAGCGGTATACTGGCATAGAATGCAGGCTATATACACTGCCCACATAGATACTGCACTATCACATCAGATGGATTGTGTATTGATTGCCCATAGTGTCCTCACAATCTTATAAATTTAAAGGCTAATGCCGGATAAAGGGAGGATCAACAGGGGGCCAAACAATTGTTAAAGTGAGCAATATAGAAATGCAAGCTTACCCATTTGAAGGAATGAAAATTGTCTATGCACATCCGTGCAGAATCCACCACAGGGAACCGCCTGTAACAAATATGCGATCAGAGTCTATTTTTCTGTAATCATATTTATTGCCCAGATTCTGCAGTTTTTAGAAATATCCCGCATGTGGCCCTAGTGTGGCAATGTACGGAAGCACTGGCCTCAGAAGCAAAGGAGTACCTATTGGATTTCGGGGCCTTCTTTTTATTAGATTATATTTTAGGTCCCATGTCAGGTTTGAATAAGTCTTGTGATGCCAAAACAAAGGAAACACACCAAAAAATACCCAATTTTGGAAACTACACCCCAGAAGGAATTCATATTGGGGAGTAGTGAGCATTTTGAACCGACAGGTGTTTCATAGATTTTATTAGAGTTTGGACGTGAAAATAAATTTTTTACATTTTTAGAATAAGATATTTTAGCTAACAAAAATCAATTTCCACAAAGAATAAAGAAGAAAAAGCCCCCCAACTTCTCCAGAGTGTGTAAATACCCCATATGTGGTCATAAACTGCTGTTTGGGCACAAGGCAAGGCTTAGAAGGGAAGGAGTGCCATTTGGCTTTTGGAGAGCACATTTTGCTCGATTGGTTTCTTGGCACCATGTCAGATTTGCAAAGCCCCTGAGGTACCAGTACAGTGGAAACTACCCAAAAGTGACTCCATTTAGGAAACTACACCCCTTTAGGAATTTATCTAGGGGTGTAGTGAGCATTTTGACCCCACAGGTGTTTCATAGTGAAAAAAAGCACCCCAACATTTGTAAAGTAATTTCTCCCGAGTATGGCAATACCCCATATGTGGTCATAAACTGCTGTTTGGGCACACAGTAGGGCAAAGAAAGGAAAGAGCGCCATTTAGCTTTTGGAGTGCAGATTTTGCTGAATTGGTTTCTGGGCGCTAAGTCACATTTGCAAAGCCCCTGTGGGACAGAACAGTGAAAACCCCCCCAGAAGTGACCACATTTTGGAAACTACACTTCTCAAGGTATTCACCTAGGGGTGTAGTGAGTATGTTAACCCCACAGGGGTTTTCCAGAAATTAGTGTGCACTCGATGTTGCAGAGTAAAAATGGGAATCTTTCCATAGATATGCCAATATGTGGTGCCCAGCTTGTGTCACCAAAACAAGACAGCTTTCTAATTATTATGCTGTGTTTCCCGGTTTTAGAAACACCATAAATATGGCCCTAATCTTTTGCCTGGACGATCGACAGGGCTCAGGAGTGAAAGAGTACCATGCGAAATTGAGGCCTAATTTGGCGACTTACAAAGTATCGGTTCACAATTGCAGAGGCTCTGATGTGAAATAATAAAAGGAACCCCTGAGAAGTGACCCCATTTTGGAAACTACATCCCTCAAGGCATTTATTAAGGGGTGTAGTGAGCATTTTCACCCCACAGGTCTTTTCTATAAACTAATGTGCGGCGTATGGTGCAAAGTAAAAATAGCAATTTTTCCTTAAATATGCAATTTCAGTGGCAAATATGTTGTGCCCAGCTTGTTCCACTGGAGACACACACCCCAATAATTGTTAGAAGGGTTCTCCTGGGTATGGCGATGCCATATATGTAGAAGTAAATAGCTGTTTGGGCACGCTGTAGGGTTCAGAAGGGAGGGAGCGACATTTGGCTTTTGGAGCGTGGATTTTGCTTGGTAGCAGTTTGGTTTAGAGTTTTACTGGTATTTTAGTTTATAATGTGGGGGCATATGTAAGCTGGGCAGAGTACATCAGGGGCATAGTCAGGTGGTATAATAATGGGGTAAAATAATCCATATATGTGTGTCACGCTGTGAAGCAATCCATTATGCACAGTCCAGTGTCGCACTGATTAATGGTGTCCTTTCTTATGCCCCTTTTGGTCCACACTCCGCACCTTTGCAGTTTGGGGAGTTTTGCTGGGAAGTGTTGTCCTGGTATAATACAGGCAACCTTGCTTCCAGCAGATATGTTTGGGCCCTGCCCTTCCTGGTCCCCTAATTTTAGTGCCTTGATAAATTGCCTCGTGAAATAGAAGGAATGTTCCCCTCGGGGCCTACACTACTGCATATTTTTCTTTCCTGGAGCCTCAGCTTATTTTATTTTTTCATAGACGTAGTGGTATGAGGACTGTTTTCTTGCGGGACGAGCTGTAGTTATTATTGGTACCATTTTGGGGTACATGTGACTTTTCAATCACTTTTTACCCTTTTTATTTTTTTGGGGAGGCAAGGTGACCAAAAAAACAACAATTCTAGCATAGTTTTTTTTTTTATACAGCATTCACCATACGTTTTAAATTACATGTTAACTTTATTATGCGGGTCAGTATGATTCCGGCGATACCTAACTTATAGCACTTTTTTATGTTTTACAACTTTTTGCACAATAAAATTACTTTTGTAAAAAGAATGTATTTTTTCTGTCGCCATGTTGTGAGAACCATAACTTTTTAATTTTTTCCTCGACGGAGCTGCATGAGGGCTTGTTTTTTGCGAGACGAGCTATAGTTTTTATAGGTACCATTTTTGGATACAAGCGACTTTTTGGCAATGTTCTGGCAATGTTTTTTAGTTTGTGTTTTTACAGCGTTCACTGCGCACTATAAATAACATGATATTTTTATAGTTCAGGTCTTTACAGACGCGGTGATACCAAATATGTATGGTTTATTTATTTTTTTCAATAATAAATGACTTGATAAGGGAAAAAGGGCAATTGTGTTTTATTTTATTATTTGAAACTTTCATTTAATATTTTACAACTTTTATTTTTACTTTTACACTTTTTTTTAGTCCCACTAGCAGACTTGAAGGTCCAACTGTTTGATTGCTGTTCTAATGCATTGCACTACCGGTGTAGTGCAATGTATTAGAACTGTCATTTCTTCACTGACAGCTAGCCGATCATGCTCCGCCTCTGGGCGGGGACTAATGATCTTCTGTAATGGCAGAGCAGGAGGCCATTGTTGGGCATAGTGGCAGTCGCCAGCTCTGCCATCGCATGGCAGGGCTGCCGATTTGCTACAAACCCCTAAGATGCAGCAATCGCTTTCGATCGCTGCATCTAAGGGGTTAATGGCAGGGATCGGAGCTAGTTCCAGTTTCTGCTGGTACTGTGAAATATGGTGGCAGATCCTTTTCAAATTACTTGTTACTCACATGTATTTTATATAACTTTTTTTTTTAAGAAAAATTAAAAAAAGGCATAACTTGAGATTACTTAGGACTCTGGCAAAATAAAAGTACCTAGTGTTCATCCTTGCAAGGATAGCAGAAATAACACAGCACACATAATTTGAGCTGATATAGTTACTTATTAGATGTTTAATCCTTTTACCGCACAGTCCCAAGTGCACGTTTGAGGTGGTTTTGTCTTCTATTTTTTTTTTTTTTTGTGCAGCATCAAAATCTCCACAAAATCTTTCCATCCCAAGCCACACAAAAAAAAAACTGACAACCTCACCAATTGTTGACTAAATTGTCACCTGCACAATAATTGAGTAGCTAAGGGTAGACAGACAAACATCTTTCTTCCTTTTTTTTTTACTATGACATTTTTGCTGATATAAACAAATATAAATATATAATTATCTCTTATTCACTTTTAAGCTTTGTTTGCTCCCTGCAGCGCATTACTGGCCATAGATCAAGTTTTTTTTATTCTCCCGGAGTAAGTGGTGGGAAGGGGGGTGTAGGTGTATGATGTAACTGTATAATTTGTGAGGAAGTATTATTTTATATAGAAATATATTGTTATATATATCGGCAGTCTAGTTGAGTAGTCTGGACTGTCACCTAACTGCTTTTAAGAGGCTTCTATCAGATGTGAATGACTGTCTCAGAGAATATAATAAGCGCTAAAAGGAAATTCCACATACTATTACACAACTGACACCAGCTCATGCTGTTAACACCACACATGGTCTCATGAGAAAAAATTCTGACCCTCTATCAACATTATTAGAACAAGTGGGCTTTCTTCATACAAAGCACCTTTCCATTATCCTCATTTATTCGATTTGGTAGCATGAGAATGGCCAAGGTGTTACGCTGCTGGTGGTGCTCAACAAGATCGCAATACCAGACAATCGCTATCACATGTGTGAAGCATGCATCAATACTGACAAAAAACAAAAGGCACAAGTGGGTAAGCAGAATCGATTACTGAAGCTAGATGGAGACAATGCATAAATGGAGTGGATGGCAAATGAATAGCATGCAAGTAGTTAACAGATAAATAGACGTTTCACAAGAATTAAAAGCACTCACTGACCTTATCTTAAAGAGGCTCTGTCACCACATTATAAGTGTCCTATATTGTACATAATGTGATCGGTGCTGTAATGTAGATTACAGTAGTGTTTTTTATTTAGAAAAACGATCATTTTTGACGGTGTTACAACCTATTTTAGATTTATGCTAATGAGTTTCTTAATGGACAAGTTTTACTTTTTGACCAAGTGGGCGTTGTGGAGAGAAGTGTATGACGCTGACCAATCAGTGACCAATCAGCGTCATACACTTCTCTCCATTCATTTATACAGCACATAGCGATATAGCTATAATCGCTATGTGAAGTAACATAAACACACTATAACGTTACTGCAGTGTCCTGACAATGAATATACATTACCTCCAGCCAGGACATGATGTTTATTCACAATCCTGACACTTCGCTAACGTTTCTGTGAGATTTAACAGCAAGGCAAGCGTATTCTCGCGAGATTACGCTGGTAACTGTCTTTTAAAACAAGATTACGCTTGCCTTGCTGTAATTGGCATAAAGAAGGCTATGGGCGCCATATTACAGCTATGTATGAGGTCTTACTGTTCCAATTAACGGAGCAGATTTCTGTCACTCGGAAAAAATTATTTTTGTTAACGATCATGAAATCATTCAATCATTAACGACAATTGTCTCGCCTCTGGCCAACAAAAGCATCATGATGTTAATGAGAAATGCGGACACATGTATCCCGTGAAATTGTTGTCATAAAATATCTTAACCGTTTACCTATGTATGAGGGTTTAGTCGTGTGCAGAGCCCTGTCCTGTCTTGCAAAGTAGTGAGAAAATATGTATTCTTGTTTCTTACTTTGAGTATGTTTGGTCAGATGGAACATGAGGAGTAGGTTGTGACTGGCAAGTCTGATTAACCAGCTCAGTGGTACAGGCTGTTCTGTATTCTTAGCAAAAGGAAACTTGTAATTTACAGCCCACATACCCTGGATTTTATCATCAAATTTGTTATTCTACTAGTAGACATTAGAAAAACAGTTTCTATCAAGACCTGTAAAGTTCTTTAAATAATTAGTAATAATAGCTTTATAAAGTGATACTGACGCTATACTTGAAGATATCTGTATGCTTTCCAGTTAGGTATCTAATTTACACATCAATGAGACGGAATGCCCCTAGCACAGATATGCAGCTGAAATTTTTTTTTTTTTATATAGACAGCATCATTAGGATTCATAGATATTTTCATTATTATGTATACAATAAATGAAATAGCAGTATACAATGCTTCTGACAAATGTCACTGCAATGCATTCATTAAATTCCTCTCATTGCTGTAGAGGTACACAAAATCCAAAAGAGCATTTTTTTGGTTTTTCATTCAAGTTATCAAACCTGCTTTCTCATTTTTTAGAAGCTGCTCAAATGTTCTAATTTTTTTGTGCTACTCTTTCTTGTCCTCTTTCCTCTAAGGGGTGGTGGGACGGTAGGTAAACAAATTCGTAAATTTGTATTGACTATTCATGATATTAAGATTTTTTTTGTCTAAGTGTAAATTGGAAAAATAAAGTGTTATTATAAAAAAAAAAGAATTCTTCTCATTACTGTGTGATATGATTAGAATTTGATTGACATAATTTACTATTGCAATTTGTTATTATCCAAAGGAAAGTTACCAAGGAAGCCAAGCACCACTACTGCCACTGTTCCACTGAAATAACTCTTGAAACTCATTTAACCCCTTAGTGACCAGCCCATTTTAGGCCTTAATGACCAAGCTATTTTATTCGTTTTTCTATAGTCGCATTCAAAGAGCTATAACGTTCTTATTTTTTCGTCTACATAGCTGTATGAGGACTTGTTTTTTGCGGGATTAGTTGTGCTTTTTAATGGCACCATTTTTGGGTACATATAATTTTTATATTAACTTTTATTAACCTTTTTGGGGGGGATTATAAAAAAAAACTGAAATTCCGCCATTGTTCTATGCGTTTTTAAATTGACGCCGTTCACTGTGCAACGTAATTAACATGTGACCTTTATTCTATGGGTCGGTACGATTACGGCGATACCACATATGTGGAGGTTTTTTTATGTTTTACGACTTTTGCACAATAAAAACACTTTTGAACTAAAATTAATTGTTTTTGCATCGTCGCTTTCCAAGAGCCGTAATTTTTTTATTTTTCCATCAATGTAGTGATTTTTTGGGCTTGTTTTCTGCGGGACAAGACGTAGTTTTGAATGGTACTGTTTTGGGGTACATGGGACTTATTGATTCATTTTTATGACTTTTTTGGGGGGCAATGGAAAAAAATTGAAATTTCGCCATAGTTTTTGGCGTTTTTTTTTTACGGTGTTGACTTTGCAGTTTAAATTACATATTAACTTTATTAATGGAGTCATTACGGTCGCGGCGATACCACATATGTGTACTTTTTTTTTTTTTTTACACTTTTACTAAATAAAACCACTTTTTATGGAAAAAAATGGTTTTATTTTTTTACTGTACTTTTTATTAATAATCTTTATTTCACTTTGATGACTGATTTTATTAGTCCCACTAGGGGACTTTACTGTGCGATGTTCCGATCGCTGCTATAATGCTCTGGTATACTTCGTATACCAGAGCATTATTGCCTGTCAGTGTAAATCTGACAGGCAATCTGTTAGGACGTGCCTCCGGCGCGTCCTAACAGGCATATGTCCAGGGCAGACCTGGGGGCTTTTATCAGTCCCCCGGCTGCCATGACACCCCATCGGAGACCCGTGATTGCATTCGCGGGCCGCCGATGGGTGAGAGAGGGAGCGCACTCCCTCTGTAAACAAAGTTAAATGCCGCGGTCGCTATTGACGGCGGCATTTAACGGGTTAAACGGCCGCGATCGAAGTAAACTTCGATCGCGGGCGTTGGAGCAGGAGCTCAGCTGTCATCAGACAGCAGAGCCCCGGCTCCTGCCTGCACGGCAGACCCGTGCAGGACTTAGACTAGGCTGACGTGAAAAGGCGTCAGCCTAGCCTAAAGCCCAGTAGTGGATCACGTTAAAAGGCGTATTAGTGGTCACTAAGGGGTTAATGGTATGTACACAAACAAAAGTTTGCATCTAAAATAGAAAATGACGCATCTCTACAAAAAAGTATTGATCAAAAATATCCTTCAGTTTTGTGTATACAGAACCTAAGCAGATCTATATCTCTATGTAGTTATACAATTCATTCGGAATGTCTTCAGACCCATTCCATTTTGTCATATTTTGTTATGTTGAGGCCTTGTGCTAAAATAAAAAAAATCAAGTTTTTATCCATCATTCTGCACTCAATACCCTATTATGACAAAGTTAAAACAGTATGTTAGTAATCTTTGCTAATTTATTAAAAAGGAAAAACAGTGATGGTTGTCCTTCTGGAAGTTTTTCCTATCTGCACAAAGGATCTTTGGAGCTCAGCCAAAGAGACCATTGGGTTCTTGGTCACTTCCCTTACCAAGGCTCATCCATCGCAATTTCTGGTGGGGTGGCCAGCACTAGGAAGAGTCCTGGTTGTTCCAAATTTCTTCCATTTAAGAATTATGGAGGCCGCTGTGCTCTTATTTTTTTTTTAAATGTGCAAACATTTCTAAAATTCTGCTTTCACTTTGTCATTATGGGGTTATTGAGTGCCGAATTATGGGTAAAAAACGTTTTTTTTTTTTAATTTTAGAACAATGCCTCAAAATGACAAAATGTAAAAAAAATGAAAGGGTCTGAAGACTTTCCGAATGCCCTGTAGGCTAAAATCACACCCATTGTAGTACTGTAGTCATGCATTACTCCACTCCTTCTGCCCCCTTTTCTTGCTAACCTACAGACAAGTAGGATAGGGGAGCAGATGGATGGGAGTAATACATGACTTAAAACAATGCTAGGTCTGACCTGGAGTTGTTTTGTACCACTTTTCTAATGAAAATTTGGAAAACTTTGATAAATGCGACATTAAAGCCCATCCCCTCCCATTTCTTTCCAACACAAGCACGCATATCAGTAAAAATGGCCCTGGGGCTTCATAAGTATAGTGTTCTGTATGAAAGCCACCAGTAACCATGTAATTCGCTGGTTATAGAGTGATTCACCAAATGTGAGCTGCCAATTATTCAGGAATGATATTCAATATCTTTTGCAAAGCATGAACTATGTATCCCAGCACACCGAGTCCCCACAAGTATGTACTACAGACCTGTCGGCACTCTATGTGAGATACTGCATACTCAACTAAAAGTAATGTTTCTAGAGGAGAATATGTCCGTAATACAGCAAGCAATGGAGGATACCAAGATTGTTTTTCTCACATATTTATACGCAATACAGAAACCTCTGTGTGCCACCTTCTAAAATCGGTGGTAAATATAGGCCCATAGCAGGCTATAGGTGTTGTATTAGGAATCCATACAATATGAATGACGCCTAAATCTGCATATTACAATCACGTTGTCAGCAACAGGCAGATTTAACAATCGCAAATGATGGTGTTTAAGGCTCTGTTTACACCGAATTCGGTGTGTACGCTGGAAAAAATCTCCCAACATATACACTGGACACATATATACAGTTGCATACGACTGTCACTGACTTAAAACAAAATATTCCACACTGTACATGTTTTGGGATTCCTTTTTATTTAAAAGGATAATTGACGCTTTCCAATACAGTTAATAACAAGGTGTACCGAAGCATACCATACATATGCCAATAGAAGAGTCTTCTGGCGTACATCCAGTCTCTAAGACTATGAATATGTGTGGCGTATGTAACGGGAGCGTTAACTGGTATATACGCCGAACATATACAGAAAACGCTGTGTGAACATAGCCTACAATGACACATAGCTTTCCAATTCAGGGTCAGATCAAAGTTGGTTGAGGCTCCTGGGCAGTGAAATATATTAAGTGGCTCTAACTTAACCATTTCAACACAAGGCCATTTTCCCCTATTAATGACCAGGCACAGTTTTGTTTTTTAAATAGATGTGGGTTTTAAAAGCTATAACATTTTTGTCCGCTCTATTAGGCAGAGTTAACATCTGCTTTGGAGGCTCCAGTTTTGGCTAGTTGTGGAGTTCTTAGATTTTTTTACATTTTGTTTTATTTATTTATTTTTAGTATGTTTTGTCTTTATTTATTTTATACATTTTGCTCCCCCATAAGGTCATAAAAAACCTTTGAGGAGCATTTTAACATTAATTTTTTTTATTGCTAATTTGCCCTGTAACTGCCTCCTGAGATACACTGCTAAGACGCAGCAGAGCCTGGCAGATACCAGGCGATCGACTAGAAAAGTGGCGTTGCTGCTTGCTAAACTGTATTACCGTCTTTGCCTTCTCTGTAAGGAGTACGGCTGTCTCTGACAGCCGGCTCTCCTCTCCTGCAGCTGCACTACTTCCGTGCAGATGCAGGCTTTTCATGAAACGGTTAGAAACGTCTCTGCAGAGTTATATGCAAACTGGCCCAATATCTAAAGATGTTGGGCGGTCTGCAAGCAGTTAAAGAGGTTATCCAACCATTTAAATAGCGCTTATTTGGGGCCACAATATATATAAAAAAAAAATAACTTTCCAATATACTTACCTAAACTCTTTCTCTCTCTGATTCCCTGCCTCCCCCCCCCCCCCACTATCCTTTATTACACCGGCATATGAAAAACACAAGGTTTCGTGTATGTCAAACATGTAAACTCAGCCACCAAATTTCTTTTAGTTAGCAGCGTAGGGATATGGGACATTTGACTTCGGAACAAGGATAATAGCGCTCCAACCCTTAATAATTAATATCAGTAAAAGATGCATAATCACTTTTTCTGCCACGTATTAAAACTTTTGTATTGTCAAAGGTACACTTAAAAACTTTTAAAGAGCCACTTGTCTTGTCAAGGAATGACTGGAGGGAACCTAGGTGGTAAAGTCCTTGGGACGATTGTCCCTTTTGCTCTCCCGATAAACCAGTCCTGCTCCAGTTACACGCTTTATTATATAAACTCAATTAGACATAGGGAAAAAGTTGCATGTAGTATTGTTTGTAGCTATAATTGGCTATCTAGGACAGGTGCAGTATAGATATCTGTAATATAGTTAAATGTTTGTGATAATGTTAATTTTGCATGAAATATTTTTTTAATGTGTGCACAAAATAATTGGGAAACAAAATTGTGATGACTAAAGAGCACATGGGATCAGAAGAGGACAGCACCAAGGTTCAGAGAAAGACAATCCTGCTGAAACTAGGCCAGTCATGTATACGCAGGGCAAAGGCTTACTTTTGGGCAGAGGCCATTTAATCAATGTAATAAATATAATACACTTATAATCACATATAATATATTCTTATTGACAAAACCAGATAGACATTTACATAAACATCTATATTATTTATTTATTTATGGATATGTGCTCTCTTCTCTAATATACTGTGCAATGGGAGAATGAGGAAGGTCTGACTTCTTATTATTGTATTGCATGTAGAATGTAGGCAAATCCTTCACTGGAAAGAGGGAATGAAGCAAAAAACAGTAAAACCCCCTGCAAACTGCACAATACACTATATAGTAAAGAAGATAAAATAATAATCTATTGCCCATCTATTCCCTCTTCATACGGAGTACGAATGCTTTAATGTTATCCTTAATCTTCACATTACAAAAGTGTTACCAGCTGAACAGGCAGATCCCACCACAGCTGTTCATCACGGTTAAGATGGATTTATAAGCGGCTATTATCAGATTTGATGAAGAGAAAAATGGATTATTGCTATAAACTAATCCAAAAGCTACTTAGATTGGAGACATAATCTAATCTTTAGTTAATATGTAGGATTCTTTAAAGTTTTATGGCTTAGAGTTTAAAAACCCACCTCTGCACTATATACAGTAAATGTTTTCTTACTATCATGCTCCCCACCAGGTTTTACTGTCTATAATTTTGTAGTGTTGATGACCACAGTCTATTTCTGAGGTTGTCACAACCCTGTTATTACCATTACTGAATATCATCATTTAAATCCTCCAATAAGCTGATCATGGAGAAATGTTCTGCTGAGAACCACTATAATCAGCTGTTTGTCACAAGAATGGCACATACACTACATGGACAGAAGTATTGGGGCACACCTCTTAATAATTGAATTCAGGTGTTTCATTTAGTCCCATTGCCACAGGTGTATATATAAACACCTAGCCATGATGTCTGACTTTCCAAATATTTGTGAGAGAATGGTTCATTCTAAAGAGCTCACTGGATTAGAGCGTTGTACTCTAATAGGACACCACCATTGCAACAAGTCAGTTTGTGGAATTTAATCCCTCTTAGATCAACTGTGCGTGGTATGATTGCAAAGTGGAAGCATTTAGGAACCCAACCATGTAAAGATAGAGAGTGGAGTCACCGAGTGCTGACTCAATAACTGCAGAGTTCAAAATCTCCTCTGGAATTAACATCAACACAAAAACTGTGCGTTGGGAAATTCATGGCATCAACTCTCATAGCCGAGCATCTGCATGCAAGTCTTACATCACCAAGCACAATGCCAAGCGTCGGATGGGGTGAAGCACACCGCCACTCGACTCTGGAGAAGTGGACATTTTTTTTCTGTGGAGTGACGAATCACACTTCTCTATCTTGTAGTTTTTCAGGAGTTGGCCTAGACCCCTTAGTTCCAGTGAATGGAAATCTTAATGGTTCAGCATACCAAGACATTTTGGACAATTGTATGCTTCCAACTTTGTGGGAAAAGTTTGGGGTTTGGCTCTTTTCTGTTCCAGCATAATTGTGCCCCACTGCACAAAGCAAGCTCCATAAAGGTATGGTTGGATGAGTTTGGTGTGAAAGAACTTGACTGGCCCGCACAGTGCCCTGACCTCAACACCAGTGAACACCTTTGGGATGAACTAGAACGAATATTGTGAGACAGGCCCTCTCTTCCAACATAAGTGTCTGACCCCACAAATGCTCTTCTGGATGAATGGGCAAAAATTCACGCAAACACACTCCAAAATTCTGTAGAAAGTCTTCCCAGAAGAGTGGAAGTTGTTTTAGTTGCAAAAGGGAGTCCAACTTCATATTAATGCCTATGGATTTAGAATGGGATCATTAAAGCTCCTGTAGGTATAATGTGTAGGTGTCGCAATACTTATGTCCATAGAATATATTTGGTTTGTTTAAGCAGAACAAGCTAACCATTGCAGTCAGTGCCATCCTTTGTTTATTACAGGCAGATCTGTTCCTTATATGCGTTTCTAAAGGTCTTCTAAAGCCTGCTAGGGTATTAACCTGTGGAACACATCATGCAAAATACACGGGGGGTGTTAAATGCCTCATTCTTGGTCACGTGCACTTATGTCCAAAACGGTCTTTAAATAGTGCAGAGTAAAGCACACAGAGGTACTTTGAGGTAATAAATTTAAGTATGTGGTACTTGGTTTAGAAGACACGGACTTGAGAGGACCCCTTAGATAAAGGTGCCTTCAAATAGCTTTTTAAAAATGGTTGTCTGAAGAAAAATTTCTTCTTTAAATAGAATTGCAAATGCCTTCAGCCTATTTTTAGTTATATGTTTATACATTTTCTTTCAGGCCTGTCCAGGCTAACTATTCAAGTTGAAATATCCTGATGTAGAAATATCATATCTTCCTAATCCAGATAAGAGAACATCCTTTTTATCCGTTTCTCAGCCTACACTGCAGCAATTATCCTACTGATTTACTTCCTCTCTGTCTGGTCCCAGGAAAAAAGCAGTGATGCGTTTAGTCAACATACTTTACCATAGTATCTTTAGTTGTTTGAAGGAATGCTGAAACCAACATAAACTTTTAAGTAGTTTAAATTAATTTGAACTTTTATTTGGTTTTTCACGCTATTTAAAGAGAAAAACTTGAGGAATCAAAAGCTGTAAGCTCATAGTACACCTTAGTAATTGGTTGGAGAAAACTATACTGATCCAGTCTAACCACAACACATTTTTTTTTAGAAGTTTTTATATGCCAGGTTTCTAATACACCCCCCCCCCCCCCACAAATAAATTGTAAATAATGCCTTATAGGTGTTGTTGCCTCTTTATGTATCTAGGACTCCTTTTTCCCCATGCCACACTCCAATCCCCTGATTGAACCTGATGGACATTTGTCTTTTACAACTACTGGTATATTATGTAAGGAAAAAGGGAAAAACATTATCTTTATGTAGCTGCCAAATGAGGCTACATGCACAAGGTTTACTTAACCCCTTAATACCGAAGGTATTTTAAACCTTAATGATCAGGAAAAAAAATTTCGTTTTTCCATCGCATTCAAAGAGCTATAACTTTTTTATATTTCTGTCGATATAGCTGTATAAGGATTGTTTTTTTGCGGGACAAGTTGTATGTTTTAATAACACCACTTTGGGATACTTTTAATTTATTGATTAACTTTTATTAACTTTTTTTTTCCCCTTGATCCCAGCGGACATAAAAAGAGGGCTTCTTAGACACTTCCTGACTGCGGCTCGAACCATCATCCCCAGACATTGGAAGTCTAGTGAGCCCCCCACAATTAAAGAGTGGGTGGTTGAGATGGACTTTCTCCACATAATGGAATCATTGATGGCAGAAGATAGAAACCACTCTGCTCAAATTGTGCTTCTTTGGCATGCATGGTCCTCCTTTAAATCGGGTCCATATATTGCTACCTGGTTGGGCTGAATTTCCCCATATCAGTTTTCTGACATACGCACTGTCCTTTAGGTTGGGACCCCCATCTGGTATTGGGATGGCTTTCCTTACTCCATGTATTCTTTCATTCTTCCTTGATCCTCATAATTTTTTTTTCTCCCACATTCCGATCCCTTTCCTTCTTTTACATATTCCTTATCCTTTATATACCTTACACACTTTTGCCCCATGCTGCCTTTATAATGTGACATTTATGTGTGCTGATTGCTGTGCTACCTATCCACTACCTTTTTGCGTATTTGTACACTTTTGTATTTGTTTTGCTACCATTATTGCTCTATATATCTTGACATGTGCATATTTGTTTATACCTTTTGTATTTGAAAATGTTACGAATAAAAATCAAATTTTGAGGCAGAATTTTCCTCCTGCAAAAAACTGCGTGAACACAGCCTAAAGGTACTCTTAGCCCCTGCAAGATGCTTCCAGGAAGTGCCAGGTGGCTGCCTACCCAGCAATGAGCAAAACAATGTCTGGAGGAACTTGCTCTCGAACAGGTGAATGGAGCCTCATTCACTATATAATAAAGAAAGTAACATTCTGGGAAAGCTGGGCGATAATCAATATAGTCAACTTTACAATTAAAATTACAGAAACAAGGTAACAATATAACAAAAGGTTGAATGGAATTTTTAACAACAAGTTTTTTAGAGGAAAATATTCTTCATTGTTTAAAATTAGAATGCAACAGATCAGGTTCACACTGCATTTGTACTGTATTTTTGAGATATACGCTGGGAGAATTTCCGATGGAAGCCATCAACCTATGTTACTGTATTGGTAGCCAATAGTATACGTCCTACAAAGGCTCCCGTGTCCCATGCAGTTGAAAAAAGGTATACTGGCCCAATGGATGCCAAAAGGACACTCATTTGGTATACGTTTAAGAAAGGAGCCCTATGGAAAAATTCCCTTATGTGCAGTGTGAATAGACCCTAATAAATTAGATAAAACAAATAATGGAACACATGGGAAGATATTTATCTTGTTTAAAATGTTATGACAGAGTTGGGATCACAATCTTGAGAGGAAAACTGCTGCTATGGAAACTGTAATTGATAAATGATATCCTCGTACAAATTTAATTTTAACCATAAGTCTTTCTATTAAGGTTACACATGATATACACTAATAATGATAATCTTCAAAGCCTTCTACTTTTAGATATTCATATAATTGAACACATTGTGAAAGATTATGGTTTAGAAAATTAATGACACAATTTTTTTTTAGCAAGTACATCAAAAGGCCAGCAAAGTAAAATAGTTTTGATAAGATTATAGAAAATTCCTCTTTGTACAACTCTATAAAATGCTAAATGAAAAGGATTCCCAAAAGCCTCATACACAGAGCAGTATTTAGGATCGGTGTCACATTAACCCTAAATACAGAGCCTATAAAAATCTATGGGCCCATACAGTAACTTCATGTTTCTCTGATTTTACTTCTGGGTTTTTATCATGCCTTGCTACATGGAGTGCCTACTAGGTTTGTGGACCCATAGTGCAGTACATGTATTGCCTTACGGGTGCGTATGCACAGTTACATTTTTATGGTCTGCAAGAGATTAAAGTTCCCTGAATTTGCCAGCCATGCCATTCAAAAGTTGAGTAAGGTACCATCCCCTCCACACAAGAGACTTTTCAGTACTTTGATTGGGGCAGACATGAAAAGTGGATTGGATTGGTAATAAACAGGAATTTGAAGTGAATTTGTAGGGTTAGGTCAAGAGAACAAAAAAAGATGCAAGCAAAAGGCATGGTATCAAAATAATTGCACCAAAATAATTATATACATAGAATTATTTATAACAGAGGAGGTAATAAGGAAACCATATTTTTTAGCACTTTTCACTTCTCCCTGCAAGGAAACGGGAGGAGGAAAACGGGAATACAGGACTGATTTTGATACTGACTCTTTTACCCACCTGATCACCTCCTCATCCCTTCTCAGTATTTCTCCAGAAAGTGAGCTTTTACTCTGCAACACGATTTGAACTTGCAAAGTCCAGAGTGGCACTATCTGTCTAACTAGGTAGAGAAGGGAGTGATATTGTGTTATAGAACAATGGTAAGACATAGAGGAATGGTTACTTAGAAGTGGGTGCTATGGTGGAGATTACAACAAAGTGTTTGATAGGGTAGGTAGCATGATCCTTTAGACTTCCCAAGATTTACCGATGTGCATGCTACAACTAATAACTATAGCGGTAACAGTAAAGAAGGGACTAAATAAATGCAGTTATTACTGTTGCGCTAATCCTGGAAGTGTACCCTCTAAGCCACAATCCGATTGGTGCTGACTAAATTGAGGTGCGGAGTCTAAGGGACTTTAATCCCTATACAGGGACCTTGGCTGCAGGAAATCCCCAGGTCACGGTCCCCAGAGTAGTCCCAGATTTGTGGCGGTAGCGCAACGTTAGGCAAAACACAGTCAGAGGCTAGCCAGGAGTAATAAATGCTGAGAGAAGTCACAGTCGGAAACAAAGCTGAGGTCGATAAACAGTGAGGTACAACAAGAGCCAAGCGTAGATTCAATGGAACAAACAGGAGGAAAGTAAAAAACAAGCCGAGTTCAGGAACTCGATCAGAATCACACAGAAACAAACGTGAAAAAAGACCTGCAAGGAAATACCTACAGTATCAACAGGACGTGAGTGACAGGTCTGACTGAGAAGTTATAGGAGACCTGAGGAGCTCATGAAGAACAGCGGAGTAACAGCAGAACTCAGGACAAGAGAGAAATAACCACTGCACTCCTGCATCTAAGCAAGGAAAACAACAGATGGACAGAAGTTCACAGAAACCGGAGAATGTATGTAACTGGGTATGGATTTTGTTAGAGGGATTTCGAAGGCTAAAATCCCAGATCCCAGGTTGGGTCTCTAATAGAAACAGCTGGTAGAGAGGCAAGTACTCTGTAATCAGAATTTACAGAGTTCAGAGTCAGGATCAGGCAAAAGACAGCGCAAGCTAGTAGGAAAATGGCACTCAAGTAACATGTCAGGCCACACACGAGAATGAGTAACAGATCGATAAAAAAGAACACAAGGATTCTCATTCATACGTGTAATGCACTGAACAATAAGAAGCCTCAGGTGAGCTATCAGCATGCTCTGGTTGCTTTTTAAAAGAGACTACAATTCACTACAATGTAATATTTGTGTGCTGTAGTAAATTACAGCTGTGACCAAAATAAAGCTCTTTTTTTTTCACGTAGCCTAAGCGCCCTTTTAAACCGGGCAATTATCGGGCAGACGTGCGTTCACAAAACGCTCGTTCCCGATAATTGCCCTGTGTAAACAGGGCAATCATCAGCCAATGAACGAGCAAATGCTCGTTCATCGGCTGAGTGTATAGTTTACACAGCCTAAAATATTATCATTGTTGGCAGCGCATCTCACTGTGTAAACAGGGAGACGTTCTGCCGACATTATAGAAATGTATGGGGATGAGCGATCGGAGTAACATTCGCTTGTCCACATACATTACTGATAATAGGTCATTGTGAAAGGAGCAAATGAGAAACAATCTTGTTGATCGGCGCTTGTTTACACACCCTCATCGGGCCGTGTAATAGGACCCTAATGCTAAGGTTTAACCCGTTAGTGACTGCCCATTAGTGTTTTGATGGCAGCCAATAATGTGCTTTATTCCGATGCAATAGCCTTTTTACGGCGCTGTATCGGAATAAATACAGCAGGGAGCCATTAGATCTCCCTGTTCTCAGCTACCAGAGGTAGCTGAGGGCTGGGGGCAGCCCTGCTTTAACGGGCGAGATCGATATCAGTATCGATCTCACTCGTTTAACCCCTCAGATGCAGCGCTCAATAGCGAGCGCCGAATGCATCTGAGTGGTTTTGGAGAGAGAGAGGGAGCTCCCCCTCTCACCCCACCGGAACCCTGCATAAGATCGCAGGATGTCGGTGGTTTCTATGGCAGCCGGTAGGCCTAATAAAAGGCCCCCAGGTCTGCCACTAGTTATGCCTGCTAGGCTATGCCAGAGACATGGCCTAGCAGATACCGGTCCGTTTTACACAGCCAGGCAGTAATAAACTGCAATACAAAAGTATTGCAGTGTATTATAAAAGCAATCGGACGATCGTATAGTGAAGTCCCCTAGTGGGACTAGTAAAAATGTAAAAAAAAGTTTAATAAAGTTAATACAAAAATGTTTAAAAAAAAACAACTTTTTTCCCTTACAAAATGCTTTATTATTAAAAAAACAAAAAAAGTTACACATATTTGGTATCGCTGCATCTGTAACAACTCCAACTATAAAGTTATTACATTATTTAAGCCGCACGGTGAACGCCGTAAAAAATAAAAGAAAAACAATGCAAAAATTGCTGGTTTTTGTGAATCCTGCCTTAAAAAAATGTGATAAAAAGTGATCAAAAAGTCACTTCTACTCCAAAATGGTACCAATAAAAACTACAAGTCTTCCCGCAAAAAATAAAGCCTTCATACAGCTGCATCGGCGGAAAAACAAAAAAGGTATGGCTCTTGAAATATGGAGACACAACACCAAATATTTTTTTTTTTTAAAAAGTGCTTTTACTGTGTAAAAGTAGTGAAACATACAAAATCGATATCAATTTGGAATCGTTGCAAACGTAACAACCCGCTGAATAAAGATATTGTGCTATTTATACCACACGGTAAACGGCGTAAATTTAGGACGCAAAAAAGTGGCAAAATTGCTTTTTTTTTCTATTCTCCCCCCAAAAAAAGTTAATAAAAGTTAATCAATAAATTCTATGTACCCCAAAATGGTGCTATTAAAAAAATACAACTTGTCCCACAAAAAACAAGACCGTATACAGCTATATCGACGCAAAAATAAAAAAGTTATATCTCTTTGAATGAGACGATAGAAAAAATTTAAAAATAGCTTGGTCATTCAGGCCTAAAAGAGGCTGGTCACTAAGGGGTTAATATACATTGAGGCTTCAATTTAAAAATATGAAAAAATGATACTCAATTATAGGACATGTTTAGTTGCAAAATTTGCTCCTAAGAGTTCAGATGCTGTACGGAGTCCCTACGGTAGGCACTCAGTTTACCACCAAATCTCACATTAATATGGGAGACCGATTATGTATCTGTAATGCGGCCATGTACATAATAAACTCTAAGAGGAGCTACCAGGTATTTTATTTCAGAAAGGTGTCTAACTTTCACATGGGTGATATGGATGTTGTAAAACGTTGTTTTCTAACATTATTTTGCTTAAATATCACAAAAAGTTACATCTGGAAGGGAACAAATATAAATAAAATATATAAAACTAAATTTGTTAAAATGAAATATTTTTCCCACTGCCCAAATCATACTTTGGAATTACCTTCTGTAAATCATTCCAACATTACATTATCATGAGCTAGCGGGATAAACTTGTCAAATGCTATTGTAAAGCTTGTTCTCTCATGTCATTACACTACAGATTACTATCAAGAATATGGAGTTAATCTTCCTAAACCCATTTACTTTGCTCTAGCTTCTATATGTTAATCCATGCCACTTTATAGACCAGCAAGATGGCATTTTAATGCTGTTGTGTGATTTAAAATTCACAATTTAATCCAACAAAGGCAGGTGTTGTACTTTGTCTTGTAGATGACATCTGTTTCGGGTGTCAGCTCATGGTGGTAGGGTCCATTTGTTATGCAGGAATTTAAGTAAATAGTATTATGTTGCAAAGATTAAACATTTGTGTGTTGTCAGGGTAGGGTAATACAGGAAGTGCAGTGGCAAATGCCTGCACCACTTCCACAGCCCCAAATAATGTGGGAAATATATGGGAACACATGTTTTTTTGCTTTGATCATCAACTACAGTTCACTAAAAGGGGCTGCCCCAACCTGTTTTCACATGCCATTTGGCAAATATGGACATTATAGAAGGGGTACACACTCTGGACTTCTCTCTATTATCCAAAGCAGAATAAGTCATTGGAAAAAGCAACTCTACGATAATGGCGTTAGGCCTCCTTTTGCTGCTATAACACCCTCCACTCTTCTGGGAAGGCTTGCCACAAGATTTTGGAGTGTGTCTATAAATTTGTGCCCATTCAGCCAAAATAGCATTTGGCTTACAATCAGCGTTTCAATTCATCCCAAAATGTGTATGATGGAGTTAAAGTCAGGGCTCTGTGCTGGTCACTCGAGTTCCTTAAAACCAAACTTGTCAAACCAGGTCTTTATAGACATTGGTTTGTGCACAGGGGCCCAGTCTTTGTATGCTGTAGCATTAATATTACCCTTCACTGGGAAAAAAAAAAATGGCCCCCAGACCATAATTAATCCTACAAATTTTACAGTAGGAACTATGCATTCTGGAAGAATGCATTCTCCTGGCATGCTTTAAACCCAGATTCGTCCATCAGACTGTAAGATATTGAAATGTGATTCATCCCTCTAGATTTTTCCACTGCTCCATTTGCAGATTTTTACCATTCTAGCCAAAACTTGGCATTGCGCATGGCTATTTTAGGCTTGTGTGCAGCTTCTTGACCATAGAAACCCATTGTCATGTTGGGTACCTTGACGGTATGGCAGCTGTCCAACAGGACACAGTCTATAGTTCGTATAGTGTACCTGGGTAGCTTAGATATTAGCAAGACAGGCTCGGCTGGGACTAGGCAGCAGGCAGGCTCCAGGCGTGGTGTAGCAGGGCAGGCGTGGAACACAGCACAGCTCGACTTCAGCTCAACACAGTACTTGACCAGGATAGCACGGGATACAGGTTACAGGAACGGGAAACACTGGGAACTGGGAAACACTAGGAGACCATTTGCTTAGACAGATTAGGGTAGACAAAAAGGCTCATGCATTGCAGGGAGGGGCACAGCCCTTCTTATAGCCCAGGGTGCTCTGGGAGCAATTAGCTCAATCTCCAACCTGTGTGCGCTTTGGCTCCTTAAAGAGGCTCTGTCACCAGATTTTGCATCCCCTATCTGCTATTGCAGCAGATAGGCGCTGCAATGTAGATTACAGTAACGTTTTTATTTTTAAAAAACGAGCATTTTTGGCCAAGTTATGACCATTTTTGTAGTTATGCAAATGAGGCTTGCAAAAGTCCAAGTGGGTGTGTTTAAAAGTAAAAGTCCAAGTGGGCGTGTATTAGGTGCGTACATCGGGGCGTTTTTAATACTTTCACTAGCTGGACGTTCTGATGAGAAGTATGATCCACTTCTCTTCAGAACGCCCAGCTTCTGGCAGTGCAGACACAGCGTATTCTCGAGAGATCACGCTGTGTCGTCACTCACAGGTCCTGCATCGTGTCAGACGAGCGAGGACACCGGCACCAGAGGCTACAGTTGATTCTGCAGCAGCATCAGCGTTTGCAGGTAAGTAGCTACATCGACTTACCTGCTATCGCCGATGCTGCTGCAGAATCAACTGAAGCCTCTGGTGCCGGTGTCCTCGCTCGTCTGACACGATGCAGGACCTGTGAGTGACGTCACAACGTGATCTCTCGAGAACACGCTGTGTCTGCACTGCCAGAAGCTGGGCGTTCTGAAGAGAAGTGGATGATACTTCTCATCAGAGCGCCCAGCTAGTAAAAGTATTATAAACGCCCCGATGTACGCACCTAATACACGCCCACTTGGACTTTTACTTTTAAACACACCCACTTGGACTTTTGCAAGCTTCATTTGCATAACTACAAAAATGGTCATAACTTGGCCAAAAATGCTCGTTTTTTAAAAATAAAAACGTTACTGTAATCTACATTGCAGCGCCTATCTGCTGCAATAGCAGATAGGGGCTGCAAAATCTGGTGACAGAGCCTCTTTAAGTCTGGACTGAGCTCGCAAGCAAACCCTGGTGGTCACTGTGGAACAGGACGGCCGCATGTGCAGACATCTCTGGAGATAAGGGCGTCGACTGGATGGAAGGAGTTCGTGGTCAGAGACCACAGCGTTACAGTATCCCCCCTCCAACGCCCCCTCCTCTTGGGACCAGAACGAGAGAGAAACTTCTTAATGAGGGTAGGAGCATTGAGATTCTCTTCTGGCTCCCAGGACCTCTCTTCTGGACCAAAGCCCTTCCAATCTACTAAATAAAAGGATCTTCCTCTTACTTTTTTAGTGTCCAGGATCTCCTTAACCCCAAAAGTCTCTAATGTGAGTGGAAGTCTTGGAGTAGTGGTTCAAGATCACCGGCTTCAGCAAGGAGACATGGAAGGAGTTGGGGATCTTGAGGGTAGGAGGCAGCCGAAGCTTGTAGGAGACAGGGTTGATTTGTTGCAAAATCTCGAAGGGTCCAAGAAACCAGGGAGCAAGCTTGTACAATGGCACCCTCTGCCGGATATTCCTAGCAGACAGCCAGACCTTAGTACCTGGAAGGAACTGGGGAGGCTCTCGTCTTCTTGTGTCTGCCTTTCTCTGCATGCGGTCGACCGCCAGCAGAATAGAAGATCGAGTCTGCTGCCAGATCTGCAGAAAGTCCCTGAATGCAGAGTCAGCTGCAGGCACCTGGGACGTAGTGGAAACAGGAAGAGGTATATGAGGGTTTTGGCCATAGACAATGAAGAATGGACTCTTAGCGGTGGACTCACTAGTGTGGATGTTGTAGGAGAACTCAGCCCGAGGAAACAGCTACACCCAGTCATCATGCTGCCTGGAGATAAAGTGTCATAGATAGTTCTCCATAATCTGGTTTATTCTCTCAACTTGACCATTGGACTGGGGATGGTAGGCAGAGGAAAAGTCCAACTTCACACCGAGGAGTACGCAGAGGGCTCTCCAGAATTAGAGGTGAACTGAACCCCCCGATCCGACACAATATGTAGAGGCAAGCCGTGCAGGCGGAAGATGTGTTGGACGAAGAGATTGGCCAGTCGGGAAGCGGACGGTAGGCCGGTCAGTGAAACTAAATGAGCCATTTTGGAGAATCGGTTCACCACCACCCAGACCGTACTGCAACCAGCAGAGCGAGGCAGGTCCTTGACAAAGTCCATAGCAATATGTTGCCAGGGGGCATCGGGCACAGGCAACGGCTGGAGCAGGCCCGCCAGTTTGGAGTGGGCAACCTTAGGAGGAGACAAAGTCCATGATGTTTTGGGCAGCGTGGGCCACCAGAACTGATGAGCAATCAGTGTCCCCAGCGGAGGATTCTGCTTCTGTTCGCCAGACGCACAAAAGCCCTCCCTGGGGGAATGTCTCTAACTTGCAGAGGGTTGACAGGGATGATGCAGGATGGGTTAATGATACTCTGTGGTGACTCCATAGCGTCCTCTGTCTCAAGTGACCTGGACAAGGCATCGGCCCTCACATTCTTGTGGGCCAGATGGTAGTGGAGCTGAAACTGGAACCGGGCAAAGAACAGCGACCACCTGGCCTGACGAGGATTCAGTCGTTGGGCCGTCTGGAGATAAGTGAGGTTCTTGTGGTCCATAAATATCAAGATAGGATAAACTGCACCCTCTAATAGATGTCTCCACTCCTCCAGAGCCAATTTGATGGCCATTAACTCCCGATTCCCAATCGAGTAGTTGCGTTCTGCGGAAGAGAAGAGCTTAGAGTAATAGCCACATACCATTGACTTGCCCTTGGAACCTCTCTGGAACAGGAGTGCACCAGCACCGACAGAGGAGGCATCCACCTCCGAGAACTGTCGAGAAACATCTGGATGATGGAGGACACAGGCTGACGTGAAGGCACTCTTCAGGCTATTAAATGCGGGCTCTGCTTCTGGAATCCACACCTTGGCGTTCATGCCTTTCTTGGTGAGGTTAGAGATAGGAGATGTCAGTGAGAAGTTTGGAATGAACTGTCTGTAGAAATTGGTGAATCCCAGGAAGCGCTGTATGGCCCTCAAGTCTTGATGGCGTGGCAATTCCAGGACGGATTTTACCTTTTCAGGATCCATCTTGAGACCTTGATCCGAGATTATGTAGCCCAGGAAGGGTAGAGCATCTTTCTCAAATACGCACTTCTCCAACTTGGCGTACAGGCGATTCTCCCTCAACCGCAGCAAAGCTTGACGGACATGTCTCCGATGAGTCATTGGATCTGGAGAAAAAAATCAAGATGTCATCAAGATAGACCACAATACAAACATAGAGGAGGTCATGGAAGATGTCATTAACGAACTCCTGGAAGGCCGCGGGAGCATTACGCAGGCCGAAGGGCATTACTAGATATTCATAGTGTCCGTCACGAGTGTTAAATGCAGTCTTCCATTCGTCACTCCCTGCGATCCAGATTAGGTTGTAAGCCCCACGCAGGTCTAGTTTAGAAAAAAATCTTGGCACCACGTATACGATCAAACAGTTCAGAGATCAATGGCAACGGATACTTATTTTTCACCGTGATCTGGTTGAGACCCCGGTAGTCGATGCAATGACAGAGAACCATCCTTTTTCTTGACGAAGAAGAAGCTTGCTCCTGCCGGGGATGAAGACTTCCGTATGAAGCCCCTCTCCAAGTTTTCTTTAACATAGGCGCACATGGACAAAGTCTCTGGCAAGGAGAGAGGATATACCCTACCACGGGGAAGGGAAGTACCAGAAACTAGGATGATAGGACAGTCATACGCCCGATGTGGGGGCAGCGTCTCCGCCTCTTTCTTGCTGAAGACGTCCAAAAATGCAGAATAATTACAAGACAATCCTGCCAAGGACCGAGGCAGAGCCGAACTAATCTGTACCAGGCAACGGTTGAGACACTCGGGGCCCCACTGGAGAACCTCTCCAGAATTCCAGTCCAGGACTGGGGCATGTAGTCCAAGCCAAGGCAGACCCACCAGCACAGGGTTGACGGCCTTGGGCAGGACAAAGAACGAGAGGAGCTTGGAGTGGAGGGCTCCCACTTGGAGCCTCAGCAGCTTGGTCACAGCTATAATTGGGTCTGGCAGAGGTAGTCTATTTACAGATGCAACCATCAACAGCCTCTCCAGAGGGGTAGTGGGCAATTAGAGAAGATCCACCAGGTCTCTACGAATGAAATTAGAAGCAGATCCAGAGTCCAGATACGCAGAGACCCGATGCGTTTTCTCGCCGGACACTATGGTCATGGGAATTGACAATTTAGACGAAAGTCCTTCTTTACCCAGGGTGGTCTCTCCCACCAACTCTAGGCTATGGGGCTTTTGGGGACACAGACGCACAAGATGGCCTCCGAGGCCGCAATATAGACAGAGTCCCGAGATGCATCTGCGTTGTCTCTCCTGGGTAGATAGCTTAAACTGGTCCGTCCTCACAGACTCCTTAGGAGGATCGGCATCTGAGGACAGCAGGGGTTGCTGTAAAGTAGGGACCGGACTAGGGACTAGGTATCCAATCTATCACAAACTACTCTGCACCACCATAAAATTGGCACATTTTCAGATCCTAGATTACCTTTTTGGTGGACCATTTTGGTAAAAATTGATGGTAAAAACTGATGACAACTAATGGTTTTGTAGTAAAATATTCTGATGGCAACTGATAAATTTTTGCAACAGTTGTAATCACCTGAGACACAAAAAAACCTGACATTAATGCAACCGATATATGTGAACGCACCCTTTGCGGTTAGATAGAACTCTGTTTTGGGGGATAAAAATGGCCAAAACAACTTTATAAGGCTTTGTTCAGGTCTGCGACGGGGCTCCGTTCATGGGTTCGGTCTGAGCTTTCCGTCAGGTGATCCCATGAATGAAAACCATACTGAAACAAACGGAAACCATAGGTTTCGATTTGCATCGCCATTGATTTCAATGGAGACGGATCAGTTGCAATTGGTTTCCATTTGTCACCGTTGTGTCGACTACGCTATAAAAAAACCGGAACCCTTACAGAACGGTGACAAACGGAAACCATTTGCAATGGATACGTCACCATTGAAGTCAATGGTGATGCAAACGGAAACCTATGGTTTCCTTTCATGGGTTCTCCTGACGGAAAGCTCAGACGGAACCCATGAACGGGGCCCCGACGCAGATGTGAACGAAGCCTTACTGCCAGCAATAAGTAGCAAGCACAGAAGAATGGAGCTGCAAGTGCTTGGAAAGAACTTCTGAGAACTGTCTATGCTCCTATTGTAACACAAGGAGTCCTATATTGCACAGAAACATGGAGCAGAGTAAACTTTGCATTGACTTCATTTGTTTGATAATAAAATGTGCAACCTTTTTCTTACATTCAAGGTAAGGATGGGGTTCCCTAGCAAAATCTCTTTGGTCTTATGGACGATACCTAAAAGTCAAAAGGACGTGAAGATGTCTCATTAGCTGTCGCTCATTTACTCAAACATATGCAAGATCCGTATTCTATTTCAGTTGGAAGAAATGTCAAAGGATGCCAGCAGGAGAAAGTAGGGAAGCCTGTTTGCACATTGGTTTTTAATAGAATATGCTGTGTGAGCCCTCTTCACTCTCCAGTGGCTTTCAAGTCCTTTGTGCTGCTTCCAAAATCAATTTTCACCTTGACTTACAGATTGCTTTGTTTGTGTTCATTTATCTTGTCTTTAGTGTTTGCCATAAAAAAAGAAAAACCGTTGCCAACAATTCTCATCACACTCGGCAATCAGTTTCTTAGCAACATCCTTCACAGTTAGAACAAAAGTCGGAGACAATGTAGCTGCGCCGCTGGAGAATTAAACATTCATGTCTATAAAGAAGGATACGATGTGCATTTCACATGTGGTGCACTCTGCGCTAGATAGCAATCCAGCTAAATGCTTGAAACACAGCATCTCAATTACTGTGATTTACATTGCGAGATGTTCTTTCATTTACCAAATAAGAAATACACTTTAAATGGTTTGCCACTTAACCAGAGGACAGCTGAAAAGTAACCACTCCTCCTACCTGAAGTCTTTTTGTTCTAACTTATGCTGTTCAAACTCAATATTATTCAAATGTTGAGATAGGGATATAGCATGCTGTATTATCCCACAAGTAGCCAAAAATACTGTAGGGTTTATCCATTCCAAGCTATACTGTAACCATGGATCATTGACCTTACAGGACAAGTATATTTTGCTCCCATGGTAAAGGAGGCAGTCACTCGGATATACAGTAGAATTAAAAAAAAAAAAATAGCCATCCAACATCATTTACCTGATAAATCAATGTTTTTGGTAGAAGTGATATTTCTACATAGCAAACAGTTTACTTGTAAGTCTAGTAAAGTAGTAGAAGAAAAACAACAGAACCAACAATCAGGACATGCATGAGACCCCACCAATCGCTAGAACGAAGCACCTAAAGCGCTCGTGTGATCGCTCAGCCGCTTTGTGTCTGTTCAGCTTTTTCCGGAAATAAATGCATTGGTGTACGGACTCAATAGAAAGTCTATGAGCCTGTACTCCGATACATCGGCTTTCCGGAAAAAAAACGAACAGACACGAAGCGGCTGAGCACTCACACGTTACTGAATTGTCTTGAGAGTGAATAGACATTGCTTCCAGCAAGGGCGCGATGTCTATTCACAATACCGACACTTTGGTAACGTTTCTGTGGGACTTACAGCACAGCACATCGAGATCACGCTGTGCTGTCATTTATAGATGACATTGCGTCCTGGCTGGAAGCGATGTTTATTCACTCTCAAGGCACTTCAGTAACGTTAATGTGTGAGTGACAGCACATCATGATCTCGCGAGATCACGATGTCTGAGTACATGAATGGAGAGAAGTGTATGACGCTAATTGGTCAGCATCATACACTTCTCTTTACAGCGCCCACTTGGTCAAAAAGTAAAAACATGCCCAGTCGTCTATTAAGAAAGTTATTAGCATAAATCTAAAATAGGTCATAACTCCCGTCAAAATTGATTGTTTTTCTAAACAAAAAACACTGCTGTGATCTACATTACAGCGCCGATCACATTATGTAAGAGATAGGGCACTTATAACGTGGTGACAGAGCCTCTTTAAAGCAGCGCTGTGCCTGGGGAAACCTCGGCGAGCGGATCAGCTACCTCTGCTCCTCCGCTGTGAACTAATTCGGAAGCATGGACCTGATAATTCCCTGCTTCAGTATTAGTTCAACTGTTGACAGCGGGACATGCCGGGACGGTTGGGAGGTAGTCAGTGGCTCTGCTTGTAGCGGAATCCCTGGCACTGCTATGACCGGAGATTCTGCTCCCAACCACCTTCCCTCCGGGTGCTGCTGGAAGGTGCATGAGGCAGCACCCGGCGTTCATACGGCTATAATGTACGAAGATAGGATACGTCACCGGAACTTCCTAATAGCCGGACCCAGAAATGCTGCAGGTAACGTTTTTGGATCCAGCTCCCAGGGAGGTTCGGCGCCGCAACCGATGTCCCCCGTGCCAGAACAGACCCCATAGAAAGCTATGGGATCCATTCTATCATCAGCTTGCCTCCGGCTTTTCTTCAACACACCAGTGGTAAAATGAAGCGGATGCCGTACATATGTGAACGGCCCCTAATTTAATACCTAAGCTGTAATCAGACGAGCGTTGTAATACCAGTCTGTATTTAATCGGGGAAAGACTGAATATTTTACATCAGAGTTGAATCCGTGACCACCAGTTTTTTCACATCCATAGGGGCAGGGGGGGGGGGGGGGAGAAGAAAAAAAAAAAAAAAAAAAAGAAGAGAGACTGCATTTTCTTTAGCATCTCCTGAAAGCACACATATAGCATCAATCATTAAATTGAATAGTCAGATTGACTTTAGTGGGTTAGTGGTCAGTCTGAATATCACTCGTCTAAATAGGACCTTGAAATACATATAGTTTGCCTTTGTTTTGTATTATCCTTTTTATTATATTTTCTTCACACAATTACGGAAGCAGCCACCTGGTCCAAGTTGCGGCAACACCAACTGCAGAGAGAAAGAAGAAAAAAATACACATGCCTTTCATCCATAACATTGAAACCGCCTGCCTAATCTAATATTGCGCAGGTCCCCTTATGCCCAAAAAAATAACTCAGCCGTCGAAGAACGGTCTCCATAAGGCCTATGAAGAGGGGTCTCGTGGTATCCTGAACCAAGACGTTAAAGGACAGGCGTCACGAAAAAAAAATGTTTTTGCTTTTAGTAGGTTATTAAAATAAATTTTATTTATTTGTGTTTTACTTTTTTATTTCTTAAACTTCTCTATGGGGGGCTGCCATTTTTTTTTTCATCTCTGTATGTGTCGAATATCGACACATACAGAGATGGAATACGGCACATACATCCCCATAGTGAATGCGAACGGGAGACGTTCCATTCACTATAGCGGACGCCGTCTGTGTGGGAACAGCGCATGCGCCGCTCCCCCACAGTTCAAAAGAAAGATCTTTGGCTGAGAGACATCCGGCGCCATTTTCATGTGGACCGGAAGTCGCGGCCACACAGTAAGATGACTACTTCCGGTCGCGGCTTCCGTCCATATGCTCAGAAGCAAGGACTAGGAGTGGAGGGAGTAGCGGCAGGTAAGTTATGTTTGTGTATGTTCGTGTTTTACTGTGTGATTACACTGTATCTAATCCTCCTACACTGTGCATTCGCTCAAAAAATGGCGGCACACAGTGTAGGAGGTTTGAACATTCAACCCCCTCCTTTCTCCTGGCACTAGTCAGGATAAAGGAGGGGGCATTGTGTGAGCACACTAGAGCGTGTGTGTCTACACCAAATTTGCAGTATAAAGCAATGAGGTTGCTTTACCACATTGCAATGCTGCAATTTTGGGAATTGCTTCCTCTAGTGACCAGCACATGGAAATGTTATAAATTAGAATCTAATTTATAATATTTCCTGACTTGTGAAAAAAATTAAAACAATCTGGTCATTTCTAATAATGTAGATCTTGTTGGGAATGTCAATGTTCATGAAAACCTCGGTAACCGTGATCACAATATAGTTACATTTTACCTATACTGTAAAAAACAAACACAGGCTGTGAGGGCAAAAACATTTAATTTTAAGAAAGCCAATTTCCCCATGATGAGGGCTGCAATTCAGGATATAGACTGGGAAGAACTAATGTTAAATAATGGGACAAATGATAAATGGGAGATTTTCAAATCTACTTTGGGTAATTATAGTGCAAAATTTATTCCTGCAGGTAACAAGTATAAACGACTAAAATTAAACCCCACATGGCTTACACCTTCTGTAAAAAGGGCAATACGTGACAAAAAAAGGGCATTTAAAAAATACAAATCTGAGGGTACAGATGTAGCCTTTGTAAAATATAAAGAGCTTAATAAAATCTGTAAAAAGATAATAAAATCAGCAAAAACACAAAATGAAAGGGAGGTTGCCAAGGATAGTAAAACAAAATTCTTCAAGCATATAAATGCAAAAAAGCCAAGGTCTGAACATGTGGGACCCTTAGATAGTGGTAAGGGGGAGTTGGTCACAGGGGATCAAGAGAAGGCAGAGTTACTAAATGGGTTCTTCCGCTCTGTATATACAACAGAAGGAGCAGCTGATGTAGCCGCTGCCAGTGCTGTTAATATATCAGTTTATATACTGAATTGGATGAATGTAGATATGGTGCAAGCTAAATTAAATAAAACGAATGTGCACAAGGCCCCGGGACTAGATGGGAACACCCTAGAATTCCTAAAAGGAGCTTAGTTCAGTTATTTTTGTCCCCCTTTTCATAATATTTAGAGATTCTCTAGTGACTGGTATAGTGCCAAGGGACTGGCGCAGGGCAAATGTGGTGTCTATTTTCAAAAAGGGCTCTAGGTCTTCCCCGGGTAATTATAGACCAGTAAACTTAACATCCATCGTGGGGAAAATGTTTGAGGGGCTATTGAGGGACTATATACAGGATTATGTGACAAAAAATAGTACTATAAGTGACAGCCAGCACGGTTTTACTAAAGACAGAAGTTGTCAAACCAACCTGATCTGTTTTTATGAAGAGGTGAGCAGAAGCTTAGACAGAGGGGCCGCTGTGGATATAGTGTTTTTGGACTTTGCAAAGGCATTTGAGACTGTCCCTCAGACGTCTAATGGGTAAATTAAGGACTATAAGGTTTAGAAAGTATAGTTTGTAATTGGATTGAGAATTGGCTCAAGGACCGTATCCAGAGAGTTGTGGTTAATGATTCCTACTCTGAATGGTCCCCGGTAATAAGTGGTGTACCCCAGGGTTCAGTGCTGGGACCACTATTATTCAACTTATTTATTAATGATATAGAGGATGGGATTAATAGCACTATTTCTATTTTTGCAGATGACACCAAGCTCTGTAGTATTGTTCAGTCTATGGAAGATGTTTGTAAAATACAAGCAGATTTAAACAAACTGAGTGTTTGGGCATCCAGTTGGCAAATGAAGTCTAATGTAGATAAATGTAAAGTTATGCATCTGGGTACCAACAACCTGCATGCATCATATGTCCTAGGGGGAGCTACACTGGGGGAGTCACTTGTTGAGAAGGATCTGGGTGTACCTGTAAATCATAAACTAAATAACAGCATGCAATGTCAATCAGCTGCTTCAAAGGCCAGCAAGATATTGTCGTGTATCAAAAGAGGCATGGACTCGCGGGACAGGGATGTAATATTACCACTTTACAAAGCATTAGTGAGGCCTCATCTGGAATATGCAGTTCAGTTCTGGGCTCCAGTTCATAGAAAGGATGCCCTGGAGTTGGAAAAAATACAAAGGCAACGAAGCTAATAATGGAGAATCTAAGTTATGAGGAAAGATTAAAAGAATTAAACCTATTTAGCCTTGAAAGAAGACGACTAAGGGGGAACATGATTAATTTATATAAATATATTAATGGCACATACAAAAAATATGGTGAAATCCTGTTCCTTGTAAAACCCCCTCAAAAAACAAGGGGGCACTCCCTCCGTCTGGAGAAAAAAAAGGTTGAACCTGCAGAGATGACAAGCCTTCTTTACTGTGAGAACTGTGAATTTATGGAATAGCCTACCGCAGGAGCTGGTCACAGCAGGGACAGTAGATGGCTTTAAAAAAGGCTTAGATCATTTCCTAGAACAAAAAAATATTAGCTCCTATGTCAATGTGTAGAAATTTTTCCCTTCCCTTTTCCCATCCCTTGGTTGAACTTGATGGACATGTGTCTTTTTCAGCCGTACTAACTATGTGTAATCATTTATTGACATAGTTTTACTAAATAAAACGACATATTCCCTTTAACAGCAGATCCTTTAAGTGGAAAGTGTCATCAGAAAACGCTCTATTGTTTAAATCAAGTTTTTACGTTTAACATTAAGAATTTTTTATTTATTTTTTTCCATGTTATCCAGATTATAAATAATCCTGAAATCTTGCAGCTTTCACTCTGGCCGCTGAGCTTCATAGTAGTCTTACAGTTTCTGTTCAGTAGAGATCACTTCCTAATAGTCATATCATCACAGGCAGAACTGCAATCCAAGGTAACACTTCTATTGTAAAGCTGGAGCCAGGTAACACCAGGATACTCTATTTATAATGGGTGATGATCACAGCTCACCCCCTCCATGCACAATGAACTCTGCACAGGTCACAGAGCATGTCCAGAACACTCTCCCATAGAAGTCAATGAACATCTCCAGTCTGCAGGTTCCTGTGATCCATGAGGCTGCTGCAAAACATATCTCTAAATGTTAACAGCAGCTCAGGCAAGATGGCGGTCCCCATAATCATGTGTAAAAAAAAATACTTAAATAAAGTTTCACTTTCTGATTAAAGTAGTAAAAAAATAAAATAATAATATAGTAGACACATTCACTTTAAATCGCGGAGTGGGGCCTCTATGAACTGCACTTGCTTTTCCAGCACATCCCACAGATGGCTGATCAGTTTGAGATCTAGGGATTTTGGAGGGCAAGTCAACACCTTGACTTCTGCGGTGGTGTGTTCTGACAACTTTCTATCATAGCCAGCATTAACTTCTTCAGCAATTTGTTCCACAGTAGTTCTTGTTGGATCATACAAAACAGGCAAGCCTTCGCTCCCCATGACCCGGTCACCGATTCGCCTTCCTTGGACTACTTTTGGTAGGTACCAATTTTGCATACAGGGAACAAACAAGGTCTGCCGTTTTTGAGATGCTCTGACCCAGTTGTCTAGCCCTCACAATTTGGCCCTTGTCAAAAATATTTACACTTGCCCATTTTTCCGGATTCCAACACAACTTAAAGAACTGACTGTTCACTTGCTGCCTAACTTATTCCACCACTTGACGGATGCCGTTGTAACTAGATCATCAATGTTATTAATTTCATCCACTGTCCGTGGTTTTAATGTTGCGGTTGATCGGTTTATGCATCTCATTACAGATTTCTTAAGTAGCTCATACAGTTGGTTAGGGAGTCTCCTAGTGGAACTGAAACATTCAAAGTACTAAAACGAATTCTTAAAGTAGTCCATCTAGTCTTGCTTTATTTTTTTTGTATTTACGCCAATCAGAACAGGGGAAAAAGATACTGTAGAACCGAAACTAAATTCAATATAGAAAATCATTTTAAAGGTCACCTTCCCACATAGAATTTCTCCGCTTTTCACAGATGTATTTAGGTCACTATTTTGCATTAGTATTTGTAAGCCAAAAGTTAGGAGTGCGTCCAAAACATGTTAGAGGTGCCAATCTTTCCATTACAGTTTTCTGTGGTTTAGGTTCCACTTCTGGTTTTGGCTTAAATATATTGATGCCTAAACACTGAATAAAAAATAGCAAAACGCCCGTATAAAGAAAACAAACACAAAAAAACCCCACCATTTTCTTTGACTCTTCTACCACTTTCTAGATCTTACCTTAAAATATTTTATCTTCTGTCACATCATAGCACAGGTAGGAACACGTACACGAAGGTGCACATTCTCTGTAATAAATTAATAACCTAGCATGAGTCCTATGAAGTATTAAAAAACAAAATCCAGGAGTCTGTTTAGAAATGTCTTCAAGTAATCCACATTTTTTTTCTTTTCATTGAAGAGTTTTATTGTAAGACATTTGCAGGGCCAATATAAATGTTATTCCGTTACAATAAAGTGCTGTTAACGTAATCACCTGAATCTTTTTTGTGCGCTCTACACTCCTTATGATCACATCAAGCCATTCCTACCAAGTAAAAAAAGGTATAATGGGCAGACTGAACAAACCAACAACTTTATGGGTTGCATATGTAAATATGAAAAGTTGCTGCATGTCCAAAAAGGCTTGATGCCGATGAACAAGCTGGGCCAAGGCGTGCGTGTTACCTGAACCGATTACTTGAAAACAGAAAAAGGACATGAACGCAAAATATATATATGAGAAGCCCTGGCATACCAACTTCCTACCCTTTTATAATCACACTACATATGTATTAGTACTCACTGAAGATGCAGCATGCCACACAGGCAACAAGATCTGCATATCTTGCAAATTTTATTTAAAGGGACCCGACCAAAAAAAATAAGTTAACGGTTGCATTCTTCAAATAGATGTTTGTTTAGCATTCTAATCCAATGGTAATGTTCAATACGTAGTTAATCCTTTTTTTCTGCAGTCTCACCGTTTAAACGTTTCCCCATGCCATTTTGTCACTACCTGGATATCACAGCTTTTATAATACATATCAAGTGAGACTACGGTGGTGTATGGCTCAACATAAGAAAATGGTCATTTAATTTAATAGGATAACTAAAGAACTCCTAGAGGGAAAAGCCTAGAAAACAACTTGGTATAATAGAGTCCCTTTAAAGCAAAATACTAGGTGAAAGCAATAAAGGAATAAAGAGGCATTCTGCACAAGCATGTTAAGGGTTAAATTTAATTCTAGGGAATTAACGAATTTTCTCAACCTATTAGGAGATCTCCAGTAACATTAGATAAAGCAAAGGCAATATTGAAAGAAGCTGTTTTGCCTTCAGAAATACAACAGAACTCCAATAAAAATAGCCATGCTGCTTAGTGCAGAATAAAAATTGAAATTTCAACCAACTGTGAATTGTGTTCTAATTGGGCTGGCAAAATGCTGCATAGAAATATGCGAACACCCAACAGTCATGTCTAAGCCAGTGCATAGAGGAGATAAAGCACTTATGGTAATTGCAAACATTAACATGTTCATAAAGCTTTTACAACTTAGCAAATGGTCCATAGAAAGAGATACCCATCCCCACACTGGAAGTGAAAGGTCTGGAGATTACAAGAGCTGAAAAAGACCTTAGACATGAAAGAAAAAAAAAAAATACACTAAATCAGCAGGGATGAAAGAAAATAAATTTGCCAAACACCAACAGGCAGAAAACAAACCAAATGGAACAGAATCTGGCAGATTTTACAAGTCAAGGTGCAAAAAAATAAAAATACAAATTTTTTTTAGGCGCACATAGAAAACCAAAATTTGTTAGAATTTTCATATTTAAATATGGGCACACCATCCTTTCAAAGCTGATGGAGTGAGATTAGACACATTCGGATCGAGACATTACCAGACGATGCATAACGGATGTTTCCCCATCAACAGTGCTTTTGGCAAGAAACCCATAGTCCAAGCACACGCCCTTCATTTGTACTAGAAGTCCCATAAAAGCGTCATCTATGAAGCAACACAAAGCTTTCCAGCTTTTCAGGGATTTGTTTTCTGTATTGTAGATTGTGTTTGACAATTATCCGTGCAGCAAGACACTGCAGTGTGGTGTGATTGATGGGCTGGATTAAGTTCTTGGCCATTTCCTTCTCATCCAGCAAATCACAGGCAGTTTGGTTGTGTGCGTTCGTAGAGTCAAAATGTGCCCCAGATTTCACAAGCAGATTCATGATATCTGGATGATTGTTGAGTGCTGCGATGTGTAGCGGGCTGTTCTCTTCAGAGTCTCTGACATTAACATCAGCGCCACACTCCAACAAAATGGCGGTCACCTGAAGAGAGGGAAATTTGCAAACAGGGTAGCGGCCAACACACGTCGTGTTTTTGTCTACAGCCAGGTGCAGAGGACTAAAGTTGTTTTTTCCTTTGGGATGCAGCTTAAGGAATCTATAAACATTCTGTTTTTTGAAGTGCTCTTGCTCGGAGCTGCACGGTACCTTCTCCAGCAAACAGATCAAGTGCAAAATAATAGAGAGGGCCTTGTTTAATTGGATTTGGTCAGGCGGCGATGTCGCATGCCTGACTGCTCGGTCTATTTCTAACACACTTTTGCACAGTACACCCATAAGGTCATCAAAAGTAACTGTAGTGTCAAACAAGCCTTTAGCCCGGTCCTGAAGCATGAAGGAAAACAGCTCAGCAAAAGACAACAAGCTACTTGCAGTCATAGGACTTAAAGGATCCAAGTTGTTCTGCTGCATGTCCAAGGCATACTTCCATAAATTAATGCAACGCTTGAAGTTTCCAGAATCTGCATAAACTGCACCTCGGTACCGGATATAATACGATGTATCTGGATGTGATGGACCCAAGATTCGTTCTCTTATTAAAAGCGCTTGCATCCTCATCTCATCGGGATCAGCAATAAGGTTGTCTAATTCTTCAGCAGTATTAACCTCCTTGGCATAATCATAAGCCATTATTAATGCCTGCGGCACAGGCTTGCTGATAACATTAGTTCTATCACTATATCTCATATCCATAGCTCTCTTCCAGTACTTTAAGGCACCAAGAAGATCCCGTTTTTTGTCAACAAATGTAGCTCCAAGGAGTTCAAGTGCATTGATACGTTCAGTTTTACTGGTCTGTGGGTGTTGAGTAAGGAAATCAACAATATTTGTGTGGCCTGTCACACTGGCAGAAAGCAGTGGTGTCATACCATATCCATCTTTTTCCATTCGAGCTCCATATTTCAGAAGCATTTTCATGATTTCCAAGCTTCCGGATTCAGCACAATCATGCAAGGCGGTATTTCCTGAAAAGAGAGAAAAAGCTAGAGTTAAACTGAAAATCAGAGGATGTGAAAAACAAAAAAAATAGAATAAAAAAAATAAACATACATGACAGACAAGTAGACTAAAGAAAATTAATACAGTATAAAATATGTACAGTATATATCTATTACTACTATGAAACAACACTCCGAAAGGAATTCACGGAGAAACAATGAGGAGACAGCTCCGGAGGGCCACTTCAGAGTGGCTTTTTCTATAGACTCATTTACACGCAACAACTTTTCAAGCCACTGACAGACAATAAGCAATTTGAAAAGTCATAGGTGATTACTTTAAGTACTTACAAATAAAACATTGCATTGAGGCCACCAACAATCTTGACGCCTTATGCAACTTTAAATTATTTGGCCACTTCTCCAGACGAGTTAAAGGTTTAAAACCCATATATAAACACGATTAGCTCTGACTATTCTTTTACTAAATCTCATCTGCTTAAAGAGGCTCTGTCACCAGACTTTGCAACCCCTATCTGCTATTGCAGCAGATAGGCGCTGCAATGTAGATTACAGTAACGTTTTTATTTTTAAAAAACAAGCATTTTTGGCCAAGTTATGACCATTTTTGTAGTTATGCAAATGAGGCTTGCAAAAGTCCAAGTGGGTGTGTTTAAAAGTACAAGTCCAAGTGGGCGTGTATTATGTGCGTACATCGGGGCGTTTTTAATACTTTTACTAGCTGGGCGCTCTGAAGAGAAGTAACATCCTCTTCGATCTTACCTGCAAACGCTGATGCTGCTGCAGAATCAACTGTAGCCTCTGGTGCCGATGTGGCCGTCACGATGCAGGACCTGTGAGTGACGTCACAGATCTGCACTGCCAGAAGCTGGGCGTTCTGAAGAGAAGAGGATGTTACTTCTCTTCAGAGCGCCCAGCTAGTAAAAGTATTAAAAACGCCCCGATGTACGCACATAATACACGCCCACTTGGACTTGTACTTTTAAACACACCCACTTGGACTTTTGCAAGCCTAATTTGCATAACTACAAAAATGGTCATAACTTGGCCAAAAATGCTCGTTTTTTAAAAATAAAAACGTTACTGTAATCTACATTACAGCGCCTATCTGCTGCAATAGCAGATAGGGGTTGCAATATCTGGTGACAGAGCCTCTTTAAGTCATGGGAAAGAGACTTGGGTCTGTCTTTTAACGAAGCAACTTGGTTGGCCTCCTTTAAACTCATGCATACGGCTCTTCCGTGTATTCAACACGTAGCGGCAGCAATTAAGACCTCCTTGAGATGGTACTACACTCCTGATCGTCTGCATAGGATGTACCCTGAGTCTCCGTCTATATGTTGGAGGTGTTGTGGCAACACAGGTACTCTAGTCCATATTTTGTGGCAATGCCCCAAGCTGGACAGGTTTTGGGCCCAAGTATTTGAGCTTTTGGTGCAAGTATTTTACTGTCCAGTCTCGTTTTCTCCTCAAGTAGCATTACTATTCCTTGAACTAGATATTTTCCCTCCCCCTATGAGATGCCCGATTTGTAAAATCCTTGTTTTGGCAAAGCTAGTTATCACGAGACATTGGAAAAAGGTTGATGCCCCTTCACTTGATGAACTCATATCTTTACGTAACATATGCAATAATAATTGCTTTAGGTAACTCCTCGTTCTCTAACTTCAACCTTTTGTGGAACCCTTGATATAACAGTACTTTTTATAAATCTCTTTGAGCAGGTTTTCTGACATATATATATATATACACATATACACACACACACACACACACACACACACACACACACACACACACACACACACATTGCCACGCTGTGTTTATTCTCATTTCGGTATGTCCATATTTGCATACATGTATAAATTATATATATATTATATATTAGATAATGACTGCACCATATAGCTTTGCTGCACTATGTGTGTTTCTTTTCTTTCTTGTTATTTCAATAAAGTTCACATTGATACAGCTTTCCTTTGCTTTATTGAAACGTATATGACTTAACGTTCTGTATCTTCTGCATACTAAATGTGTGTACACTTTTCATATGAAAAAATCTTAATAAAAACTATTGAAACGAAAAGTCATAGGTGAGAATACGATAGACATCAGCAGCTTGGAGGAATTTCCTCTGAGGCAGGGGTAAGGAGCACCATTGTCGCCTAGTGTCAGCTCTTGCCACAACTTGTGGTCACTTAAAACGTCGCTGCAAGAAACTTTGCGACCATCACAAAAACAATTGAAGTTGAATTTTAGATGTTTACAAGGTCGCTTGCAGTTTCATTGTGGTGTACCATAAATAGCAGTAATGCACTATTTATACAACAAATCGTTGTCGAATCTGTTGCTGGGAAGTCCTAGCTTTAGCCATACAGCAGCCAATAATTTTATATAATTAAGGCAGCCCTCAATAGTTCTGTGTCCCCTGATAAAGAATTTTGCCTCCTTGGTATTCTATAGTGGTGAAGATGTCAATGTAAACAAACATCTCTGGTGGCTTGGGCAGTGAAGGGGTCAATGCCAACATCTCTGGTAAAGGACATGTGGATTAAGTAAAATCAAGGATCTAAGGGTGAGCCATCGAGTGAAGACCTCAACAGTAAGTAGTAGTAAGGTAAGTACTTTTGTTTGCAATGTGTTTCAGCACTGGACCAGTGCGTTAGAAAGGGAAGTATAGAAACCCATTGAAAAAGATACAAGACGAGTTTTAACAGTTTGCTCTACTTCCCTTTGTATGTGACCGACTACTCCAAGAAGAAAAGTACTTACCTAACTTCTCCTGTTGAGGTCTTTACTTGCCAGCAGTACTCATAGTGTCTTGATCCACACTATTTTTCGAGTGGTTTAACTAGCCAGTTACTGGTACAGTGTGGAGCAGCAGTTGGTTCCAGATTAATTTTACAGATTTGTTCCTAAGAGGTTGCACAATCCCTTGCTTCATCGCTGGTTGCAATATGTGTTGTGGTTTCTTTTTCTAGTTAATAATCCCTGGTTGTCTAGGGTAGTGAAGGGTGTCAATGCCAACATTCCTGGTGGTTTAGAGCAGTGTTAATTTCTCATACCAGCGTGTCCGGTGGTCTACTCTCCTCTCTTGGCTCCAGCGATGCCCCAGTCACAGTTAACTGGACTTGGATCAGTGCAGAACAGGAAGGGGAAGCTAAACGCCATCAGAAATTGGTGCTGGCAGAGACAGAGGGGTCGGTACAGCTGTGATCTAACAGATGGAGAGTTGTGTATATAATTGGACAGAGTGGTTCATAAACAGAATTTCCCTTGCAGGGGTTGGGGAGCTTAAAGAGGCTCTGTCACCACATTATAAGTGCCCCATCTCCTACATAAGGAGATGGGCGCTATAATGTAGGTGACAGCAGTGCTTTTTATTTCAAAGAACGATCTGTTTTCACCACTTTATTAGCGATTTAAGATTTATGCTAATGAGTTGCTTAATGCCCAAGTGGGCGTGTTTTTACTTTAGACCAAGTGGGCGTTGTACAGAGGAGTGTAAGACGCTGATCAATCAGTGTCATGCACATACTGAAGTGTTTAGACAGTGAATAGACATTCCACGGGATGTCTATTCACAATCTCTGCACTTCGTTACTCTGTCTGGTAGTTACAGCAGAGGAAGCGTAATCTCGCGAGATTACGCTGTAGATGACCGGTTACAACGAGATTACGCTTCCTCTGCTGTAACTACCACAGACAGAGCAACGAAGTGCAGAGATTGTGAATAGACATCACGTGGAATGTCTATTCACTGTCTAACTACTTCAGTATTGTTAATGTGTTAGTATAAGACAGCACATACTGATCTAAAAGGATCCCTATGCGCTGCCTATATGAATGGAGAGGAGTGCAGGACGCTGATTGGTCAGCGTCATACACTCCCCTGTACAACGCCCACTTGGTCAAGTAAAAACACGCCCACTTGGGCATTAAGAAACTCATTAGCATAAATCTAAAATCGCTAATAAAGTTGTGAAAATAGATAGTTTTATTAAATAAAAACCACTGTTATGTACATTATAGCTCCCATCTCCTTATGTAGGAGATAGGGCACTTATAATGTGGTGACAGAGCCTCTAACTGAAGCAGTGTCTATAATATTCTGTAGCTCTTTCGTACACAATCTTGACTAGTCATCTTGAAAATATACATAGTAAGCCAAATTTGTTGAAGATTGTAAAGAGGCGTTAGATGGTTCTCGAATAAGTGTTAAAAGCGCAACACAAACACTATCTAAGATCATATAAATTAGGCCCATACTAATTTTAACATTTCTACATTGATTCTTCACTAACCTTATGCCCCCAAATTTCACACTGCAATGCTGAAAATAGATAAAGCAAAACTAAGCAACAGAATCCTAATTAACCGATCAGAGAAAATGAGATGTTGACACTTAATCACAAGCAATGGCAGCATGAGCCACGACTATATTGTCAGAGCTGCGATAAATACAATCTCAGGCCCTGTTCACATCTCGTTCATGATGTATGCTTAGCGTGTAAAGGCCCTTTTAAACCGGCCGATAAGCAGCCGATGCAGCAAGCGCTGATTGAGACATTGTTGATCGGCGCTCGTTTGCTCCTGTCACACGGATACATCATCATCATGTCGGCAGCGGAACTCCCTGTTTACACAGGGAGATGTGCTGCCAACAACGATAATATGCATCTGCTGATCATTCCCCTGTTAACACAGGGCAATTATCGGCTGCCCAACAATCGTCCTGTGTAAAAACCCTTAAGGCGAGAAAATCTGATGTACACACTAAGGCCCCGTGAACACGACCGTAAAATCGTCCGTAATTACGGGCCCATTTATTTCTATGGCCGACGGACACAACCTAATTTTCATTTTACGGACCGTGCTCCTATACTTTATAATAGGAGCACGGCTCGTAAAAATGGCCAGCTGTCCGCCTAAGGCCTCATGCACATGACAGTATTTTCATCTATCCCGAAATACTGTCAGTAAATACGGATCAGTAGGCATCCGTATTTCATCAGTATATACGGAAGGGTGTCCGTACATACGGATCCGTACAAAAAGAGGGAGGTTGCAACTGATGGCATCAACAGGTTGCCGAGCAATGCATCTGCAAATACGGACGGTTTACGGATGCACATCAATAGCCGTCCGTATTTACGGAAGCTCCCATAGACTATGGGAGAGTCCTTGCCGTAATTACCGACAAGAATAGGACAGGTTCTATCATTTTTTTCAGCACGGAAAACCCATCAGTAAAAATTTACTGATGAAAAATACTGTCGTGTGCATGGGGCCTAAGCATATTCACACGGCTCCATTAACCTGACTGAGCACAACAGTGTGTAATTAGACTGTCGAGCCAGTGTACATAAAAAAATAAAAAAAGTATGGAATAGCGTAATGAACTACGCTTTTCAATTCAATTGTATACAGTAGAAAATGTATACCGTGTGGTATTTCTTTACAATGGGAGTCTATGGAAGTCATATCCCACTGTACGCCTATCCAGTGAGATACATCGCAGGTTTACGTCTGGAGCTTTTCTTGGCACATAGATCAAACAGATGGCCATAGCATGATGTGAACAGGGCATCAACAACACAAAGTTAGTTCTGATCACTCAGAGCATTCCAGACAAATTAAAGTTCATGTGAACACAGCTCCAGGATTGATAAAGACCCAGTATGTCCTTATTATAGTCCCAAAGGAACAGTGTGTGCTGCTATATGGCGCCTCCGATGCCCATAATGGCTTGCTCTACCGCAATGTGTACCTTTCAAAAACCCTTATTTGATAAAATGCATGCTCCCAGTACAACGATTCTCCAAATTGATCTCACCCCCCCCCCCCCACTAAAACGAACAAAAAAAAATAAAAAATGTGGGCACTTTGGCTTCCCAAGTCTAAAAACGTGAGGCCATTTAAAAATTTTTTAGCCACTATGCCGTGAGCCACATTTATAGTGTTTTAGACATGTGCTGCCGACTTGCGATCATTTTATTGGCCGCGTGAACTAGCCAATCAGCCAATAAACGAACGAATAACAAATTTATCATCCACCTACTGTAGAAAAATTTGGCACATCAAGTCTAAATCTAAGGCCTTATTCACACACACGTGTTTCTCGTCAGTGTGCGGTTCGTTTCAACAACAGACAGCACAATGACCCATTGAATTCAATGGGGCTACTTAAATTTTTTTTTTACGGAGAGTGTGATCGTTGCGAGAAACTCACAGCATGTCCTATTGTAGTCCATTTTTGTGGACCAGACTCGCCTATTAATGTCTATGGGTGCGTGGATAGGTGATAAATGGGTGCGACTGGAAAACCTCTTTCAATTGCACATTTTATTAAAATAATGTTTACAAAGGTATTACTGAAGATTTTCCTAATACAGCCAACCCCTTTAATTTTTCAGGCCCCTAAAAGGTCCAAATGGCTGAGCGCCTACAGTAATTGAACCCATCTCAGATTGGACCACAGATCACACTGTGCTGCGGAGTATACATTTTTCAGGCAGTACAAGCTTTCCCTGTTCTTCGTACGCAGACACGCCCAGAGTAGGAATGTGCCTGTGCTTAAGCCAGAACCCAATGTACAATACCCTGTCTATTGACATAATAATCTTGCCAAACATGTTATAGTGGCTCACATGAGTATCTAGGAAAAATAGTTGACTACGAATTGTCAAATTCTCTGGTGAACTTAATTTATTCTAGTCAACTTAACTCCAAAACAAGCACACAGTACAAGGGGCAATTTAAAATAAGCATCAAAACCTGTACTTCATATTGTGGCTTTTTACGTGTTTTATTAGGTGCAGATTTTAAATTTTGATGCAGGGAAAAAAAAAAAAAAAAAAAAAAAAAAAAAAAAAAGAGTGCAGATTTTATGCCGCAGATTTTGGTGCACTTTTATTAAACTTGTCAGATACAATTCGGAGCTGAAAACGCAAGATAAATGGACATGCTGCAGATTATAAAAACTAAATGTCAATTTAGGCGCAGAACAAACCTGCAACTTGAAGGGGTGAGAGTAGGGCACAATCTAGCAGCAACATAGTGTGTCACGTACAAGGATAAGAGAGATGCCGCACTAGTGCCCATGTATGAGGTACCAGTACAGAGACCCCCAAACCAGACTGCATCCTGGACTACAATAGGTACATGGGAGGGCTGGACTTGTCAGATCAAGTCCTGAAGCCCTACAGCGCCATGCGGTGTGGTATAAGAAGTTGGCCGCGCACATCATACAGTTGGCTTTGTACAATGCGTACGTGCTACGTCGATGCGCAGGCCAGACGGGAACTTTCCTGGAATTTCAAGAACCTAATCTTTAGGTACCAAGACGGGGGGGGGGGGGGGGGACGGGGACGGACGACACCCAGTACTTCTGGAAGCGAGACCACACGCATCGTACCAGGGCAACACTTTCCAGGAGAAGTTCCCCAAACTGGCAAGAAGGCAAAAAGTCAAAAGAGGTGCAAAGTCTGCTCAAAGAGGGGGATAAGTGAGGACACACTATACCAATGTGACACGTGTCCCGAAAAACCAGAGCTCTGTATGAAAGAGTGTTTTAAAATGTATCATACATCCCTTAGATTTCTACCCTGATGCACTCTGCACAGCTTATCCCCCTCATCTTTCCCTTCTGAGCCCTGCTGTGTGCCCAGGCAGCTGATAACAGCTACATGTAGGGTATTGCTGTACCCAGGAGAACCCACATTACAGTTTATGGGGTGTATATCTCCGGTGGCGCATGCTGGGCACAATATACTGGACACTGAAATGGCATAGACGTATAGAAAATTGCAAATCTCACACTGCACCACCTGCTGCGCATTATCTTTTACACAGTACCTGTGGGGTCAAAATGATCACTACACTTCTAGATGAATGCCTTAAGATTTTAAAATGGGGTCACTTCTTGGGGGTTTCAACTGTACGGGTACCTCAGGGGCTTCTGCATTCACGACTTAGCACCAGAAAATCTCCAGTAGGCCAAATGGTGGTCCTTCCCTTCTAAGCCCTACCTCTAGGGCTCTGCAAATGCGACATGGCACCCGAAAACCAGCACTCCAAAGACCACAAAGCGCTCCTTCCCTTCTGAGGCCTCCCATGGGCCCAAACCACAAATGGGATATTGCTGCACTCAGGAGAAATTGGACAACAAAATGGGGTATTTTGTTCCCTGTGAAAATAAGAAATTTTAATCAAAAATGACATTTTATTGGAAAAAAATGTCAATTCAAATACGTGCTGTGAAAAAATAGTGTGGTCAAAATGGTAACCACAACCATAAATGAATTCCTTGAGGGGTGTAGTTTCCAAAATGGGGTCACTTTTGGGGGATTCCTACTGTTTTGGCACCTCAACACCTCTCCAAACCTGGCATGCTGCCTAAAATATATTCTAATTAAAAAAAAAAAAAAAAAAAAAAAAAAAAAAAAGAAGAGGCCCCAAAATGCACTAGGTGCTTCTTTGCTTCTGGGGATTGTGTTTTAGTCCACGAGCGCACGAGAGCCACATGTGGGACATTTCTAAAAACTGCAGAATCCGGACAATACATATTTAGCAGTGTTTCTCTGGTAAAACATTCCGTGTTAGACAAAAAAATGGAATAAAATTGAAATTCAGCAAGAAAAATGAAATTTGCAAATTTCACCTCTATGTTGCTTTAGTTCCTGTGAAATGCCTAAAGGGTTCAATAAACTTTCTAAATGCTGTTTTGAATACTTTGAGGGGTCTAGTTTTTAAAATGGTGTGTTTTATGGGGGTTTCTAATACATAGGCCCCTCAAAGCCACTTCAGAACTAAACAGGTAACGTAAAAAAAAGGCTTGAAACTTTCATAAAATATGAGAAATTGCTGTTTATGTTCTAAGCCTTGTAACGTCCAAGAAAAATAAAAGAATGTTCAAAAAACGATGACAATCTAAAGTAGACATATGGGAAATGTGAACTAGTAACTATTTTTGGTGGTATAACCATTTGTTTTACAAGCAGATGCATTTAAATTCCAAAAAATGCTATTTTTTCTAAATTTTACAATTTTTCACAAACACTGAATATATCGACCAAATTTTACCACTAACATAAAGCCCAATGTCTAACGAGAAAGTCTCAAATCGCTTGGAAAGGTTTAAGCATTCCGAAATTACCACATAAAAGTGAAATATGTCAGATTTCAAAAATGGGCTCTGAGCCTGAAGGCCAAAACAAGGCTGCGTCCTTGAGGGGTTAAAGGGAAGGTGTCATTAAATTTTTTTTTATATAATATTGCTTTTAGTATGTCATTAAAATTAATTTTATTTATTTGTGTTTATGTGTTGTACTTTTTTCTTTTGTTTTACTTCTCTATGGGGGCTGCCATTTTTTTTTCATCTCTGTATGTGTCGATTAACGACACATACAGAGATGGAATACGGCACATACATCCCCATAGAGAATGCGAACGGGAGCCGTTCCATTCAATATAGCGTACGCCGTCTGTGTGGGAGCGGGCGCATGCGCCTCTCTCACCCAGACCAAAAGGAAGGTCTTTGGTAGAGCGACATCCGGCACCATTTTCATCTGGACCGGAAGCCACGGCCGGACAGTAAGATGACTACTTCCGGTCGAGGCTTCCGGCCATATATGTTGAAGGCAGCGCAGACGCAAGGACTAGGAGCGGCAGCAGGAGCAGGTAAGTTATGTTTGTGTATGTGATGTGTGCGTGTGCGCGTGTGTGTGTGTGTATGTATATGTTAGGGTATGTTCACACGGCGGGGGTCCGTAACGGCTGAAATTACGGGGATGTTTCAGCCTGAAAACATCCCCGTAATTTCAGCCGTACCGGCATGTGCAGGCGCTTGAACGCCGCGTCAATTACGGCCGTAATTAGCGCTGCTATTCATTGGAGTCAATGAATAGCGGCTCCAATTACGGCCAAAGAAGTGACAGGTCACTTCTTTGACGCGGGCGTCTAGTTACGCGCCGTCATTTGACAGCGGCGCGTAAATATACGCCTCGTGTGAACAGACAAACGTCTGCCCATTGCTTTCAATGGGCAGATGTTTGTCAGCGCTATTGAGGCGCTATTTTCAGACGTAATTCGGGGCCAAAACGCCCGAATTACGTCCGTAAATAGGCCGTGTGAACATACCCTTAGTGTTATACTGTCTGATTACCACTGTATCTAATCCTCCTACACTGCGCATTCGCTCAGAAAATGGCGGCACACAGTGTAGGAGGTTTGAACATTCAACCCCCTCCTTTCTCCTGGCACTAACCAGGATAAAGGAGGAGGGATTGTGTGAGGACACTAGAGCGAGTGCGTCTACTCCAAATTTTCAGCATAAAGCAATGAGGTTGCTTTACCACATGCCAATGCTGCAATTTTGGGAATTGCTCCCTCTAGTGACCAGCACATGGAAATGTTATAAATTAGAATCTAATTTATAATATTTCCTGACTTGTGAAAAAATTAAAACAATGTGTAATCATTTATATACTAACGGTTTAACTGAAAAAAATATAATAATTTCTAGCGACACATTCCCTTTAACCCCTTCCCGCCGCAGCCCTTTTTTAGATTTTCATTTTCGTTTTTTCCTCCCCACATTCCAGAAGCCATAACGTCTTTATTTTTTCATCTATATAGTACTATGAGGGCTTGATTTTTGCGGGTGACTAGTTGTAGTTTTTCGTAGCACCATTTATTTTGCCGTATAATGTACTAGGAAACGGGGGAAAAATATATTTGTGGGGTAGAAAACGAAAAAAAACAGCGATTCATCCATTGGTTTTTCACCCGCCGTTTTTACGGAATTCACTGTTCAATTAAAACATGTTAACTCTATTCTGCGGGTCAATATGATTACGGCGATACCAAATATGTATAGTTTTTTCTATATTTTACTACTTTTACAAGTAAAAAGCTAAGTGTAAAAAAAGACCATTTATTTTGCGTCTCCAAATTCCGAGAGCCATAAGTCTTTTATTTTTCCGACGATTAAGTGGTATGAGGGCTTATTTTTTGCGGGATAAGCTGCAGTTTTTAATAATACCATTTTTGTGTAAATGCGACGGTTTGATCGCTTTTTATTTCATTTTTTGCGGGAGATTAGGTGACCAAAAAATAGACATTCTGGGGTTTACAATTTATTATTTTTTACGGCGTTCACCGTGCGGGTTAAATAATGATATATTGTAATACTTCAGACTTTTACAGATGCGGCGATACCAATTATGTTTATTTTTTTTAATATGCTCTAGGGGGAAAATGGGAAAAGGGGGGGGGGGGGTTTGAACTTTATTTTATTTTATCTTTTTACACCCAAAAAAAAAAAAACTACAACTTTAACAAATTTTTACTTTTTTTTTTATTAGTCCCCCTAGGGGACTTCAACCAGCGATAATTATCTAATGTATTGCAGTATATCGTGATTCTGACAGTCATCTATTAAGCCCTGCCAGAGGCAGGGCTTAATAGGTGTACAAAGATGGCGGAACTGGGGCGTTCATTAAGCCCCCAGGCAGCCATTGCAACCATCACCCCCCCCCCCCCCCCCCCGCGCGATTGCATTGCGCGGGGCGCGCTGAGCTGTTAGAGGGGGTCGCCCCCCTCTGACGATTTAAATGCTGCGGTCGGTATTGACCGCGGCATTTAACTAGTTAAACTAGCGGGATCGCGCTCGAGCACGATGCTGCCAGTTACTCTGAAGTGTTGGCTGTAACATACAGCCGACATCGGCATCGTATGGAGCGGGCTCACACAGTCCCCTACAAGACTTTGGCGTATGGATACGTCAAATGTGGTGAAGGGGTTAAAGTTGGGACCCTCTTGCCCAAATTTTTGCTGCAACATTAAATTTTATTTTATTTTTTAATACAAAAAGGTATTTAAGCTAGGTCTGACTCGGCCGTTCCTCGTGTATTTCGGCTTCGAGTTCGTTGATCCTTTGGTGAACAATTAATTGTATAACTGCATGTAAGATTTAACCCGTTAGTGACCACACATAGGTGTATTTACAGCGCTCACTAACAGCCTTCATTCTGATGCAGTAGCCTTTTTACTGCACTGCATCAGAATAAAACAGAACTGCCGGGAGAGTAAAAGCTCCCTGCTCTCAGCTACCAGAGTTTAACCCCTCAGATGCGGTGGTCAATAGTAACCGCCGCATCGGTTTTAGAGAGATGAGCTCCCTCTTTCGTGCCAACGGCACACCCTCGATGCGATCGTAGGGTGCCGATGGTTATTATGGCAGCCGGGGGCCTAAGATGCATAGCAGTGTATTATAAAAGCGAACAAATGATCAAATAGTAAAGTCCCCTAGTGGGAACAACAACAAAGTTAAAAGTTTAATAAAGCGTATAGGAAGTAAAAAAAAAAAAAAATAAAAAAAAACACAACCCACATTTTTCTTTTAGAAAAATTTATTCTGAGAAAAAAAAACCCAAGTTACACATATTTGATATCACCGCATCCGTAACGACCCAAACTATAAAACTATTACATTATTTAACCCACACGGTGAACGCCGTAAAAAACTAAAATCCGATGCCAGAAATGCAGTGCTCTGTTCATCACGCTTTAAAAAAAATTATCAAAAACTCATATGTACTGAAAAAATGCTACCAATAAAAACTACAGGTCGTCCTGCAAAAAAAGCCCTAATACAGAAAATAAATTTTAAAAAAAATCTTATGGCTTAGAATACGGCGACAAACATTTTTACCCAAAAAAAAAATATTTGAAAAAATATATAATGTCTTTACTGTGTAAAAGTAGCAAAAAAAAAAATAAACTTGGTATTGCCGCAAATCATATCGACCCGATGAATAAAGTTATGTTATTTACGCCACACGGTAAGTAGTGTAAATTTAAAGACGCAAAAATACTGAAATTCCTGTTTTTTTTCTATTCCCCCCAAAAAGAAGTTAATAAAAAAGTTAAAAATCAATAAAATATATGAACCCCAAAATGGTGTTAACATACAACTTCTCTTGCAAAAAAAAAAAAAACAACAAGTCCTTAGACAGCTATGTCAACGGGAAAAATAAAAAAGCTCTTTGAATAGAAAAATATAAAAAAAAAATTGCTAGGTCATTAAAACCTAAAATAGGCTGGTCACGAAGGGGTTAAAAATACAGTATTATTTAAACATGTTCATATGTCCATTGTGACTGTAGTTTTATTTAATTAAAAAAATTATTGAATCAGAAAAAAGTAAAAGTAAAAATATAACAAAAAACAAAACAAAATAAACTTCATTGTGTAGGTCAAAACTACCAAAAGCAAGCATTTTTTTTTTCAAGGGCATATACAATATGATGTTTCTTAGGCCCCCTGCACACGACCGTAGATTTAACCATATTTACCTTCTGTAAGTCAATTTAAAAAAAAAAACGAATGGATGAGCGTGTACTAAAACAAAAAAAAAAACACAAAAAAAAAAAAACTTGACTGATAAAAACAAATCTCAATCTTCAAGGAACAGTACAGAACACAATGTGGAGAGACCAAAACATGCTAAAATAAAAAAAAATCTAGTCTTTCCACATCAATCTGCCCTCAATATTCCATAATGACAAAGTAAAAACAGAATTTTAACATTTCTTGCAGATTTATTAAAAATGAAAAATAAAACAAAAACACAAATTTCACATGGACATAAGTATTCAGACTCTTTACTAGAACACTTGAAATTTAGCTCTGGGGGCCTCCCATTTCTCTAGATCTTTGAAATGTTTCTACACCTTGATTGGAGTCTACCTGTGATAAATTCATTTGATTGGGCATGATTTGGAAAAGACACACCCCTGTCTATATAAAAGGTCTCACAACGGACAATGCATATCAGAGCAAAAACCAAACCAGGAGGAGAAAATAACTGCCTAGAGATAGGATTGTGTGGAGGCAAAGATATGGAAAAGGGTACAAAAAATGTTTTTGCTGCACTGAAAGCTCCTAAGAGCAGAGTGGCCTCAATAATTCTTAAAGAGGCTCTGTCACCAGATTTTCAAACCCCTATCTCCTATTGCAGAAGATCGGCGCTGCAATGTAGATTACAATAACGTTTTTTTTTTCTTCAAAAACGAGCATTTTTGGCCAAGTTATGAGCATTTTTATATTTATGCAAATGAGCCTTTCTTAAGTACAACTGGGCGTGTTTAAAGTTATGTACAAGTGGGCGTGTATACAACTGGGCGTTTTTACTTCTTTTACTAGCTGGGCGTTGTGAATAGAAGTGTATGATGCTGACGAATCAGCATCATCCACTTCTCTTCGTTAACACCCAGCTTCTGGCAGTGCACAGACACACAGCGTGTTCTCGAGAGATCACGCTGTGACGTCACTTCCTGCCCCAGGTCCTGCATCGTGTCGGACGAGCGAGGACACATCGGCACCAGAGGCTACAGTTGATTCTGCAGGCAAGTCGATGTAGCCTCTGTCGCCTGGTGCCGATGTGTCCTCGCTCGTCCGACACGATGCAGGACCTGGGGCAGGAAGTGACGTCACAGCGTGATCTCTCGATAACACGCTGTGTGTCTGTGCACTGCCAGAAGCTGGGTGTTAACAAAGAGAAGTGGATGATGCCGATTCGTCAGCATCATACACTCCCATTCACAACGCCCAGCTAGTAAAAGAAGTAAAAAACGCCCCGATGTACACACACAATACACGCCCACTTGTACATAACTTTAAACACGCCCAGTTGTACTTAAGAAAGGCTCATTTGCATAAATATAAAAATGCTCATAACTTGGCCAAAAATGCTCGTTTTTGAAAAAAAAAAAAACGTTATTGTAATCTACATTGCAGCGCCGATCTGCTGCAATACGAGATAGGGGTTTAAAAAATCTGGTGACAGAGCCTCTTTAAATGGAAGAGGTTTGGAACAACTAGAACTGTTCCTAGAGCTGGCCACTCCACCAAATGAAGTAATCAGGGGAGAAGGGTCTTGGTAAGAGAGGTAACCAAGTACCTAATGGTCACTCTGGTTGAGCTCCTAAGATTCTGTGTGCAGATGGGAGGAACTTCCAGAAGGTCAACCATCACTCCAACAATCTTGGATTCTGAGTAGCCAGAAAGAAGCCTCTCAGTAAAAAATAAAAATAAAAAAAAAGGAGAAACATGAGTTTGCAAAAAAGCACCTAAAAGGACTCTCTGACTGTGAGAAACAACATTCCGTGGGCTAATGAAACGAAGATTGAACTTTTGGATCTCAATTCGAAGCGTCATGTCTGGAAGAAACCAGGCACTGCTCATCACCTGCCCAATACCATCCCTACAGTGAAGCATGGTGGTGGCAGCATCATGCTGTGGGGGTGTTTTCCAGTGGCTGGGACAGGGAGACTGGTCTGGTTTGAGGGAAAAGATGAATGGAGCAAAGTACAGAGATATTCTTAATGAAAACCTGATCCAGAGTGATCTGGACCTCAGACTGGGCCGAAGGTTCACCTTCCAACAAGACAATGACCCTAAGCACACAGCCAAGACATAGGAGTGGCTTAGGGACAACTCTGTGAATGTCCTTGAGTGGCCCGGCCAGAGCCCGAACTTGAAGCCAATCGAACGTGACTGGAGAGCCCTGAAAATGGCTGTCCACTGATGGTCCCCATCTAACCTGTCAGAGCTTGAGAGGATCTGCAGAAAAGAATGGCAGAAAATCCCCAAATCCAGGTGTTCAAACCTTGTGACATCATACCAAAGAAGACTGGATGCTGTGATCACTGCCAAAGGTGCTTCAACTAAGTACTGAGTAAAGTGAATAATGAAAACTTATGTCAACGCAATATTTTAGTTATTCCTTCTCAATAAATTAGCAAAGATTACTAACATTCTGTTTTCACTTCATCATTATGGAGTATGGAGTGCAAAATGATGGGGAAAACGTGAATATTTTTTTTTATTTTAGCACAAGGCCATAACATGATGTGAAAAAATTTAAAGGGTCTGAAGACTTTCTGAATGCACAGTATGTCTTTTATATCTCACACATCTACCAAACTCATCTGACCCCCAAATCTACCCCTTCCCACCTCACACACAAATAAGGTTGATTCTATCAATATTTTTTATTCTCTGTACAACTTTATCAATCCCCAAAAATTAGATGCTATTATTAACCCCTTAATACCAAAAGGTATTTTAAACCTTAATGACCGAGCAATTTTTTAAAAGTCGCATTCAAAGATCTATAAACTTTTTTTATTTTTGCGTCGACAGATGTATAAGGACTTTTTTTTTTGCGGGACAAGTTGTATTTTATAATAGTGTTTGTACAGATATACATTCGGGATCAGCATTAGTATTGGGCACAACAATAGTTTGAATCCCAAGTACACACCAGAGTCCGACATTGACACACCGGAAACTCCCAGTGCTGGGTAGAATACAATGCTATCGTTCCCTATGCAAAAAATCCCTAAATCCAAAAGACCCTACGCGTTTCAAATACTTATACTCAGGGGTCTGTGTCTTGGTCACTCTGGCCAGATTGACAGCGATATATATTTTCAGCAGCAGGTAATGTGTTGTACATCACGGAAGGATGCTCGCATTGATGTCCGCGGCATGCTTCGTAACGGGGCTATGAGTTGCTTTAAACACCTAGCTCCACCCCCTGTTCTCGGCAGCGCTACCCGAACCAGCCAATCACATGCGTCCCCCGAATTCGTGACGCCTGTCCATGTGACTCCCGGCCGTCAGCTGACAACCCGGAACCATCATCGACCGCATCAAGAAGAACACGCAGGCGCAGTGGAAGCCACGGACGTATTGCCCATGCTGCCAAAACCAGCGATAATGGAAGGAGTGTAACGATATGGGATATAGGTTTTACGGATCAGTTCAAAACCGCAAAAAGACTGCCTTTAAAACAACTCTTCCACTGTAAGCACATATTGAAAAGATAAGTGCGATGTCCCTCACATTATAAAGTATTGATTACACACAAGCTGACCCACTGAGTGAGTCAATACTTTATAATGTGAGGGACATCGCACTTATCTTTTCAATATGTGCTTACAGTGGAAGAGTTGTTTTAAAGGCAGTCTTTTTGCGGTTTTGAACTGATCCGTAAAACCTATATCCTATATCGTTACACTCCTTCCATTATCGCTGGTTTTGGCAGCATGGGCAATACGTCCGTGGCTTCCACTGCGCCTGCGTGTTCTTCTTGATGCGGTCGATGATGGTTCCGGGTTGTCAGCTGACGGCCGGGAGTCACATGGACAGGCGTCACGAATTCGGGGGACGCATGTGATTGGCTGGTTCGGGTAGCGCTGCCGAGAACAGGGGGTGGAGCTAGGTGTTTAAAGCAACTCATAGCCCAGTTACGAAGCATGCCGCGGACATCAATGCGAGCATCCTTCCGTGATGTACAGCAGATTACTTGCTGCTGAAAATATATATCGCTGGCAATCTGGCCAGAGTGACCAAGACACAGACCCCTGAGGATAAGTATTTGAAACGCGTAGGGTCTTTTTGATTTAGGGATTTTTTGCATAGGGAACGATAGCATTGTATTATACCCAGCACTGGGAGTTTCCGGTGTGTCAATTTCGGACTCTGGTGTGTACTTGGGATTCAAACTATTGTTGTGCCCAATACTAATGCTGATCCCGAATGTATATCTGTACAAACACTGTGTTATGTTCATGAAATTCAACAGTGTTTAATGTTTAATACGTTTTTAATACACACAGTGGGGCTTTTCACAGTGGTGATTTACCCCTGTTTTTAGTGAGTTACAATAAAAGGTATTTTTTACTCGATTGTCACTTCAGTGAATTTACTGAAATTCCTATATTGTGTGAGCACAATTATATTTATCCAAATAAATACAGTGAAATGTATTTTATAATAGCACCATTCTGGGGTACATATAATTGATTAACTTTTTAATAACTTTTAGTGGGTTACTGGAAAAAAAAACCGAAATGTTGCCTTTTTTTTGTGTCTTAATTTTACGCCGTTTACCGTGTGGTATAAATAACAATAGTTTTATTCAGCGGGTCGTTAAGATTGCGGCGATACCAAATTTATATGGATTTGTTTATGTTTTCCTACTTTTACACACTAAAAACAAAAATTTGTTAAAAAATTTATTTACTTTTGTGTCGCCATATCTTTTATTTTTTGACCGATGCAGCTTTTTTTTGCGGGACGACTTGTAGTTTTTATTGGTAGCATTTTTGAGTAGATGCGACGGTTTGATCACTTTATCACATTGTTTTAAAGGCAGGATGAACACAAAGCAGCAATTCTGGCGTTTTTTTTTTACGGCGTTCACCGTGCAGGTTAAATAATGTAATAGTTTTATAGTTGGGTTTGTTACGGACGCGGCGATACCAAATATGAGTAACTTTTAACTTTTTTTCCATCGTAAAGTATTTTGTAAAGGGGGAAAAAAGTGAGGTTTTACATTTTTTTACTTGGAACATTTCAAACTTTAATTTTTTTTAACTTTATTTTTAGTCCCACTGGGGGACTTTACTGTCCAAAGTTTTGATCGCTATTATAATACACTGCATTACTTCGGTATTGAAGTGTATTATTGCCGGTCATTGTAAAACTGACAGGCACCTGTTAGGTCATGCCTCTGGCATGGTCTAACATGCAATTACTAAAGGCAGACCTGGGGGCCTTTGTTAGGCCCCCAGGCTACCATAGAAACCAATCGGCACCCCACGATGCACGCGGGGATGCCAATGGGATGAGAGAGGGAGCGCCCGCCCTCTAAAATCACTCAGATGCGGCGCTCGCTATTGAGCGCCGCATCTGAGGGGTTAAATATGAAAGTTCTTCTGAAGTGCCAACGTGAAAAGGCGGCACTTCAGAAGAACTACCCTGAACAGCCGCCGTAAAAACACTATACGCCGGTCATTAAGGGGTTGAGGAACATTGGCTACCTGGATTCTGGGATATGTCCGGCCCTGCCATATACGACTTAATTCTTATAGTCTTAAAACAACCCTCCGGTCTCAGGACAAAATTCTAAATGTGATGGGGTATATAGACTAATATTACCTGGTGCCCTCCAGTTCTGCCCCTCTGCTGTGGATACGCAGTTTTAGGGTACTCTGTGCGTTATCAAAATGGCTACAGCGCTTCTCAGACAGAGTCTAAGACACTCCCTCTGTTCAGGGATTGGACAGAACCGCTCACGTGAATAGCTCTGGACAATCCGAGAACAGGAGGAGTGTCTCTGATTCGTAGGCTAAGAAGCATTGCAGCCATTTTGGGATAGCAAATAGGGGACTCTAAAAAGGCAGATCCATGGCAGAGGGGCACAACTGGAGGGCACCGGGTGGTACTACTCCATATAGACCATCATATTTAAAATGTTGTCCCAGGAAGGGAGGGTCACTTTACGGCTTTAAATTTGCAACAAGTGCCTACAAGTTAGCTTATATCAGTTTTCCTTATAAAAACAAAAGAAAACGATACATATAACACCAAGCTCGTGACTTGTTCTGCAATCCTTTATCTCTCCTTCACTAAAGACGGACTATAAATCTACATACTGGAATCAAACCTTTTAAAGACAAATCATTATTTTTTAAAGTAAAACACAAATATAAATCTGATGCAACGGTTTTGTGTTAAATTTAACAATATCCGATTTTCCATTTAACAGAAATAGAAAAAAAATTTAATGTTTTAAGCACATAAGACACCTTCTTTTTAGATTTTTTTTCAGCAGTGTCACTTTTGCCAATGCAGTACTTAGGGATTTGAGAATCTGGTGACAGAGCCTCTATCTCCTATTGCATGTGATGGCGTTGCAATGTAGATAATAGTAACGTTTGTTTTTATTTTTAAATGTTCATTTTTGGCCAAGTTATGAGCTATTTTATATATATATATATATATATATATATATATATATATATATATATGCAAATGAGCTTTGAAATGGACAACTGGGCGTTTTTTTTTTCGTTCTGTCCAACTGGGCGTGTATTGTGTTTTTAACTGGGCGTGTTTACGTGTATGACGTTGACCAATCAGTGACCAGTCAGCATCATACACTCATCTCCATTCATTTACACAGCAGCGATGTGCAGCCACGTGCAGCCACATAAACAGAGATTAACGTTAATCGAGTGTCCTGATAATGAATACACATGAAATCCAGCCTGGACGTCCTGTGTATTCAGAATGCTGACACTTCTGACTCTTTTCTTTGAGATTTCCAGCAAGGGAAACGAAATCTCGTTTACCTCCATAATCTCTCGAGATTGCTGGAATCTCACAGAAAAGAGTCAGAAGTGTCAGGATTCTGAATACACATGACGTCCAGGCTGGATTTCATGTGTATTCATTATCAGGACACTTAACGTTAATCTCTGTGTATGTGGCTGCACATCGCTGCTGCGTAAATGAATGGAGAGGAATGTATGATGCTGACTGGTCACTGATTGGTTAGCGTCATACACGTAAACACGCCCCGTTAAAAACACAATACACGCCTAGTTGGACATAACGGAAAAAAAAAAACGCCCAGTTGTCCATTTCAAAGTTCATTTGCATATATATAAAATTGCTCATAACTTGGCCAAAAATTATAGTTTAAAAAAAAAAAAAAAAAATGATGTTACCGTTATCTACATTGCAGCGCCGATCACATGCAATAGGAGATAGGGATTTGAGAATCTGGTGACAGAGCCTCTTTAAGGGAACTAAACAAGGCATGTGTCACATCCACAGCCACGGACCGTCGTTATTACCTGCCCCCCCCGACGGCCGCGGTCATGGACGAGCGAGTGCCGGGCGGCATCCCCCTCCTGAGAGAAGCCGGCACTTCCACATCGCTGCACTGGTTCCCGCAGGGAGCGTGCACGCTCGCGTGTGGCCTTAAAGGGCCAGTGCACACACACACGAGTAAAATCTGTAATTAGCCCATGATCACCCTGGACAATAAAAAGGGCTCTGCCCTTTCACTCATTGCCTGAGCGTTGTTGTTTTTACCCATGTTAGTCTTAGCAAATGGTCCCTTAGGGTTATCCTGTTCCCGTTGTTCCCGTGCCCTGCTACCCGTGTCCCGTGCTATATCGGTTCCTGTGCCTTAACCTGTTGGAGTTGTTGTGCCACCGGTCACGCCTGCTGATATACACCTCGTCGAGTGTCTACAAGTTCATCTGTTCCGACCCTTCATTACGGTATGGACTATTAAAAAAGGTACTAATTGTACTAGGACTGTTTGGCCAGCTGCTACGGCGGTACGGCCTAATGGGTCCACATGGACCCCGCTGGTCAACCCAAGACCATGACGGCGTCACAAACCATGCAGGCAGACCTGCAAAACCTTAAGTGACGACAAAACTAACTCCTCCTGGCAGTGAACTCCATTGCACAGCGACTGGATGTGAAAGCTGCAGCAATCACTGCACCTGTTCCTCCGGCTCTTCCTCCTACTACACCTCCTGTCAGAACCGCTGCAGACTCCAGATTTTCACTGCCACTACCTCCTAGCTACGACTGAGAAGCGAGTACCTCCAGGGGATTTTTGAACCAGTGCCAGATCCACTTCAGTCTACATGCCAGAGCATTTCCTTCCGTTGGCACAAGGATCGCTTTCATCATCCCTCTCCTTACTGGCAAGGCCCTGGCATGGGCGAAGCCTATGTGGGAGAGTCAATGGACCAGAGACCCGTGACTTCCAGTGTTTCATACAGACTTTTCGCACGGTATTTGAGGAACGTGGACGAGTCTCGTCAGCAGCTGCATCTCTGCTGACCCTTCGCCAGGGAGACCTCTCCGTGGGAGAGTACGCCATTCAGTTTCGCACCCTGGCAGTAGCGGCCCGGAACAAGGTTTTGGAGGCTACATTCTGGAAGGGACTGTCTTCCGAGATTAAAGACTAACTTGCCGCTCGTGATCTGCCACCGACCCTGGATGACCTCATTCTTCTTGCGACCCGGATTGACATGAGGATCCGGGAGCGATCCCAAGAGGTTTGTCAGGAGAGAAGTTTCCAAAGGCTGGCTCCTACTTTCCAGCAATACCTGTTGCCCTCACCAGTTATTCCACCAGAGGAGCGTATGCAGGTGGACCAGCTCAAATTGTCAGCCCAGGAGAAACAACGCAGACGCACATCGGGACTTTGTATTGCGGCCTCGTACGCCATGTTGTGCGTTTGTGTCCTCAGAAGCCCAAAAGACTCAAATGCCTAGGATTAGTTGGATAGACCACCCCAAGTGGAACGGCGCTGAATAAAAAAATTCTCTTCAAGACTATCCATCCCCGTGACCATAGTGTTCAGCGTGAAGACGCATCGGGTCCCTGCAGCAAACTTCATCCAGAAAGACCTAGTGGATCTTCTTCAGTTGCCCACAGTCCCGCTGGAGACATCTTTGGCTGTTGCTTCGGTGAATGGACTGCCTCTGCCCGACCCGATTGTATCTGAAACCAAGCCGCTGAAGATCCAAGTTGGAGCCCTTTATACTGAACTTATTTTGTTTCTTGTTTTGCCTAAAGCAGTCAATCCTGTCCTACTGGGCCTGCCTTGGCTCAGACTACATGCCCCAGTCCAAGGCTGGAATTTCGGAGAGGTTCTCCAATGGGGCTCCAAATGTCGCAGCCGCTGTCTGTTGCAGATCCATCCTGTCCAGCCTCCTCTGCCTCAGTCACTGGCAGGATTGCCCCACACCGGGCTGATGACTGACCCATTGAACTGGTTCGAAATACATCCCCTCCCCCGTCAACGGGTATACCCTCTCTCCTTGCCAGAGAATCAGTCTATATCAAGGAGAATCTGGAGAGAGCTTTTATACAAAAATCCTCCTCCCTGGCCAGGGCCAAGTTCTTCTTTGTCAAGAAAAAAAAAAAAAAAAAAAGGAAGAAGAAGGACTGATCTCTTCGTCTCAATCAAGTCACGGTCAAGAACAAATATCTGTTGCCCCTAATTTCCAAACTATTTGACTGCATACGAGGAGCCAAGATTTTTTTCTAAACTAGACTTGCGTGGGGCTTACAATTTGATCCGGAACCGCTATGGTGACGAATGGAAAACGGCATTCAACACTCAAGACGGGCACTAATGAACGCCACGGTGTGGACTCCAGAGGCAGAATCTGCATTCAATAGCCTTTAAGAGTGCCTTCACATCAGCCTCAACCCCCCATCATCCTGACGTATCTCTACAGTTTTTGTTGGAGGTGAACGTCTCTTCTGTTGGTGCAGGTGCACTTCTGTTCCATAGAGGTTCCAAAGGGACGGACGTAGTATGTGGCTATTATTCTAGACTTTTTTCTCCCGCAGAGCGCAATTACTCTATTGGGGATCGGGAGTTACTGGCCATCAAATTGGCTCTAGAGGAGTGGAGACATCTACTAGAGGGCGCAGCTCACCTCATCCTGATATATACCAACCGCAAGAACCTCACCCATCTCCAGTCGGCCCAACGGCTAAACCCCAGTCAAGCCAAGTGGTCACTGTTCTTCACTCTGTTCCAATTTGTGCTTCACTACTGTCCTGCTGACAAAAATGTGAGGGCCAATGCCCTGTCCAGGTCGTTTGAAACACAGAACACCGTGGAGTCTCCGGAAAGTATCATTGACCCGTCCTGTATTATTTCTGTTAATCCCCTGAAATTTTAAGACAACCCTCCGGGGAGGACCTTTGTGCGGTTGGCAGACAGGAGGAGAATCCTTTGCTGCGGGCACAGCTCCAAACTGGCTAGGCACGCTGGTGCTCATAAAACCCAAGATCTGATTGCCCATTATTACTGGTGGCCCACGCTGCCCAAAGACATTGTGTCGTCATGCACGGTGTGTGCTTCCAACAAAGTTGCTCACTCCACGCCTGCCGGTCTGCTCCAGCCTCTGCCTGTGCCCAATGCTCCCTGGCAGCACTAAGCAATGGACTGTCACTGACCTTCCTTCCTCTGCAGGATGCAATATGGTCTGGGTGCTGGTGGACCGGTTCTCGAAGATGGCTAATTTTATCCCGCTGACCGGTCTACCGTCTGCTCCTCGACTGGCTAACCTCTTAATCCAACACATCTTCCATGGCTTGCCTCTTCATATCGTGTCTGATCAGACATCTCGAATTTCTGGAGAACCCTCTGTAAACTCCAAGACGTGAAGCTGGACTTTTCTTCAGCCTACCATCCCCAGTCCAATGGCCAGGTCGAGAGAATTAACTAAATCATGGAGAATTATCTTCACCACTTCATCTCCATACAGCATGATGACTGAGTACAGCTTCTTCCATGGGTCGAGTTCTCATACAACAACCACACGAGTCCACCACTTCCACACCATTCTACATTGTGTACGGCCAACATCCACGAATCCCTCATCCTGTTCCGGCTACATCCCAGGTACCCGCAGCGGACCCCACATTGAGACTTTCTACAGGTTTTGCAGCAAACCCGGTCCTCTATTCTGCAGACAGTCAATCGCATAAAGCGAAAGGCGGATACTAGGAGAAGAGAGACACCTCAGTATCTGCCTGGTACCAAAGTCTGGCTGTCCTCTAGGAATATCCATTTAAAGGTGCCTTCCTACAAGTTTGCTCCCAAGTTCCTTGGACCCTTTGAGATATTACAACAAATAAACCCTGTCTCCTATAAGTTTCGGCTGCCTCCTACCCTCAGAATCCCCAACTTCTTTCATGTGTTCCTCCTGAAGCCTGTTGTAATGACGGGGTAGGGAGACAGACAGGTGAGCCCTAATCTACCCGCCACTCAGTCCCTGCCTACTTGCACGGCCCGTCCTAGGCGACGGCATACAACTGGGCGACGGTCCCTACGCTCAATATGTGCACGACAGACAAACAGACAAGGGTACACAGAAGCTAAGGGAAATGGGGCAATTGCCCACGGCAACACCATGAGCAACAAGAGTAGTGAACAAGCAGAGTCAAACCAGGAGTGTAAGAGGTACCAAACGCAGAGCAGGAGAGTAGTCAGTAAAGCAGGTTCAATATGAAGCAGAGGACAATAGTACAAGCAGCAGAGCTAGGCAGAATCACAGGCAAAGGAGGAGCAGGAAATGAAGGTATAAATACAGAGGGCGGGAGCTAGCTCCGTCTGGCCAGGCTGTGATAGGCTCTCCCACTTCTCAGCCTCCCAGCCCAAGTGGTAGATGATCGAGTCACTCTATCAGACTTAGGAGCAGGTGCAGACTGATTAACCACAGGCGTCGACACAGAAGCGGTGTCTGGCAGATCCTTTACACCTGTGGTGCCGAACCGCTATAGTAAGACTCGTTGTCCCGCAGTGGCTCCCAGCGGTTCATCTGACGCGTTTGAGGTGAAGGAGATCCTGGACTGCAAGAGGGTAGGAGGAAAGACTTATTTGGTGGATTGGAGGGGGTTTGGTCCAGGAGAGGTCCTGGGAGCCAGAGGGGAACCTCAATGTTCCTACCCTCATTAAGAGGTTCCTCGCTTGCTCTGGCCCCAAGAAGAGGGGGCGTAAGAGGGGGGGGGGGGAATACTGTAACATCCACAGACCGCCATTCTTACCTGCCCCCCCCCGATTGCCGCGGCCATGGACGAGTGAGTGCCAGGCGGCATCTCCCTCCTGAGAGACGCCGTCACTCACTTCCGCATCGCTGCACTGGTTCCCGTAGAGTGCGCGCGCACCCTCGTGTCCGGCCTTAAAGGGCCAGTGCACACACGAGTAAGATCTGTAATTAGTCCATGATCGCCCTGGACAATAAAAAGGGCTCTGCCCTTTCACTCATAACCTGAGCGTTGTTGTGTTTACCCATGTTAGTCTTAGCAAGTGGTCCCTTAGTGTTATCCTGTTCCCATGCTATATCTGTTCCTGTGCCCTAACCTGTTGGAGTCGTGTTGTGCCACCGGTCACGCCTGCTGATAACACCACGCCTGGTGTCTTCAAGTTCATCTGTGCCGAGCCTCCATTTCTGTCTGGACTATTAAAGGTACTATTGTACTAGGACTGTTGTTTGGCCAGCTGCTACTCCGCTATGGCAGTGCGGCCTAGTGGGTCCACATACCCACGGATCGTGACAGGATGATTGTGTCTGCTGCATAATACACATATTGTACTTTTGTAGGACCATGGGCTTAAAAAAAAAAAAAAAAGGTTTAATTAAAAGGGTAAAATACACCCAAATATAACTATACCTACGAGTATTAAGCTATTTTTCTTCTCTAACTTACTCTGCTTCTTTCCCCATACGCAAGTGGTTTTTCTATTACTGGTTTCAACAATTACCGGCCATGGCACATCAGGGTTCAAGGCTTTGTCCTTCAGGATCCTCCTATATATAAACTTGACATGGACAGCTACGCCATACATGTGATTTTCAACGGGAAAGCCAAAAATGATACCTAGTCTATGTATGCATCATAAAAAATAAAACTCATCTATGCCATACGTGTTAAAATAGGATACCTGAGCAGATGCAATGCAAATTATAGTAATACAGTAAGAAAAAAGCAAATTAGCTGTTAACTTTTACAGTGTGTGTGCTAATGGTTAAAACATCATAATGACACATTCACCTATATATAAGGATAGAGGAACAAATACCCGATACATATTGCATATATGTAGATGACCTACACAGCTGTCATGTAACATTTACCTTTTACACTCTTCCTATTAACATCAGCTCCTTTTTCAAGTAGGAATTGAGCAATCTCTTTATGACCTTTGTAGCAGGAGATCATCAGACAAGTATGACCATGACGGTTGGCTACTTCCAAGTCAGCTTTGTGCTCTACCAAATACTTCACAATCTCCAGGTGCCCATCAAAACAGGCTGCTCTTAAAGGAGTAGAATTAGTAAGGGTTGTGTTGTTGACGGAAGCTCCATGGTCCAGAAGGGAATGAACAACTTTCAGGTGACCTGCTGCTGATGCTGCCCAGAGAGGTGGTGCACCTTCTATGGTCTCCCCATCAAAATTGACAGATCCCCCAATTTCCACAGAGGCACTGCATTGATCCAGCAGGTAATCCACCATATCCAGGTGGCCATATCGAGCCGCCATTAAAAGTGGCGTGGCCCCATTGGTTTTTTCAGACATTATCAGAACGACTTCATCTTTGGCCTTGTTTTCCAGCAGCTTGGAAAGAAGGCGCAGCTTGCCATCGCGAGCAGCATTAAAAACGGCTGTCTTGAGATCCATGCTTGCTCTACTGTGAAAGACTCGTTTGTGTTGGAAAACCAAATCTGTTTCAATGACAGCCAGAATTTTCCAGAAAAGGCACACAAGAAAAATTAACAAGATCCTGTTTGTTGTCTCAGGAGAAGCATAAATAAGGGCTCACAGATGGAGAAAGCTGAAAAGAAAAAAAATAATAAGTTATTAGTACACTTAGTGGAATGCTATTAACATGTATTATAGTCAGCATATCAGAAGCACAACCTTTATGTTCCATACAGTACTAAAGACAATAGTTATTATACAAAAATGTGGAGTCACATGTAAGGAGATCAACTGAAAGCATTACAAATACTGATACAAAATTGCATCCATGACCAATATAAGTAATCTGCTTTTCTGGTGCTTTGGCCCGTCTTCCCAAGTAGGAAATAATGAGCCCAACTGACTATGCTGAACCCCAGTAATAAAGACAAGAAGTATGGTCACGGGAAGCCCTCCAGAAAATGGTCTTGATGTTCAGGTATTTAAAGTGGCCAAAAGGTAGGAGACCGTAAAAGCAATATTGTATCACAGAACTAAGGTTTTGCTCTTTTATATGCAGTTATGAGGGAGTTCTCTATAAAGTACATCTATTCCAAGGTGCTAGACTCAATCCGATTAAAGGGGCTTTGCCATCAGGACCAACATATAGGGGTTGAGTGTGTAGATTTCACAATGGGGCACAGTCTTTGAACCTCTATTTTTAGCCAGAGCAGAGAGCTACTGCTGAAAGATTGGTTATGGTTCTGCCGGACTGCGGCTTTTGGTAAACTCCTTTGTTAAATATTTAAAATGCAGAATTCCTTGACCGCAGTTTTCAGTACGTCCATGTTAGCTTGCCACATGTTGTCTTCACCTCCGTCTTTTAAACTCTCATGCAATTGCACATGTGAAAACTACATTTTGGAGTAATATGAGAACATACTAGTCCAACAGGTATCCACACTGAAGGAATTTCACCATACTGGAATTATTGGTGTGAATGCGCTGGAAGAGGCAGAGGACAAGATATGTCACTGAAGTTGCTGTGTAGTCGTAAACCACTTCCTAATTTTCCTAAAAGCTCATCTATATTTTAGTTCCTCAGATGGTGTAGATTGGACAGCTCGACCCATGCCTATTTTGCTTTATTTTTTAAAGCATATATGAAACATACAGTTCTAGAAAACAGCACGCATTATGAAACTACCGGATGTGTATAAAGTGACTAACACATGTCATACATATTTGAGTAATTTTAAGCGTAAAGCGCTATCATGCAGTGTGATTGTCTAACTCAGTAATTCTCAAGTCCTCAGGAGACCCCAAAAGAGGACTTTTTAGGACGGTTATCCGTGTTTTAACCAGTTAGTGACCGGCCCATAGTGTTTTTACGGCGGCCACTAACGGGCTTTATTCTGATGCACAAGCCTTTTTACGACGCTGCATCGGAATAAGTAAACAGAGCAGGGAGCTGTCAAATCTCCCTGCTCTCAGAGGTAGCTGATGGCTGGGGACGTCCCTGCTCAAACGTGCGAGATCGATATTAGCATCGATCTCACCCGTTTAACCCCTCAGATGCAGCGCTCAATAGTGAGCGCCGCATCGGAGTGGTTTTGGAGAGAGGGAGGGAGCTCCCTCTCATCTCACTGACACCCGGCGATAAGATCACCGAGTGTCTGTCTCTCAGGTGGCAGCCGGGAGCCTAATAAAGGCCCCCAGGTCTGCCTGTAATAAATGCCTGCTAGGTCATGCCAGAGGAATGACCTAGCAGATGCCTGTCCATCTTACACGGACAGACATAATACACTGCAATATAGAAGTATTGCAGTGTATTATAAATGCGATCGGATAATCGCATAGTGAAGTCCCCTAGTGGGGCTAGTAAAAAAAAAAAAAAAAAATTAAAAAAAATGGGAAAAACCAACTTTTTCCCCCTTACAAACTGCTTTATTATTAAAAACACAAAATAAAGTAGAAAAGTTACATACATTTGGTATCGCTGCGCCTGTAACGACCCCGACTATAAAAACTTATTACATCATTTAACCCGCACGGTGAACGTCGTAAAATATAAAACATCAAAACATGCAAAAATGGCTGGATTCAAAGAAAACAGCATTTTAAAAAAAACTTCCTCATACAGCTGCATCGGCGAAAAAATAAAAAAAAAGTTATGGCTCTTCAAATATGGAGACACAAAAACAAATCATTTTGAAAACAAAAAAGTGTTTTCACTGTGTAAAAGTAGTAAAACATACAAAATCTATATAAATCTGGTATCGTTGCATTCGCAACAACCCACAGAATAAAGTTATGGTGTTATTTATACCATACGGTAAACAGCGTAAATTTAGGACGCAAAAAAGTGTGGCGAAATTGCAGGTTTTCTTCTATCCCCCCCCCCAAAAAAGTTAATCAATAAATTCTATGTGCCCCAAAATGGTGCCATTAAAAATGACAACTTGTCCCGCAAAGAACAAGACCTTATACAGCTGTAGACGCAAAAATAAAAAAAGTTATAGCTCTTTGAATGAGATGATGGAAAAAAGTAAAAAAATGGCTTAGTCATGAAGGTCTAAAATAGGCTGGTCATTGAGGGGTTAATAACAAAAACAGGCACGGTGTTCCAAGATTAAAAAGCTCACATGCATGTTCCCGGCTCACCGCCAGCTTTTTCACTTCCACACCATGAGAACATCCAGTCTCTCGGTCACATGACCCTGCAAGAAATCTCGGGCCGCAGCAGTGACAGCAGCTGGTACAGGAAGTTACCGTTGGAGCCAAAGACTGGTGACGGGGAGACCGACCATCATCATCATCCCAACGCAGAAGTAAACAAGAGCCGGCGGTGGCGGACTGGAAGCACACGGTACAGCGGTGAAAACTCGCAGGCGAGTTGTGACAATAACAAGAGTTCTGACTAGATCAAAACATTGTTGGGTGACTTTTTACACCTATAGGGAAACATTGAGGTCAAAGTAACCCGTCGTTTTATCACGACAGTGGAGCCTTACCCTTATTAAAGCTTAAACAACACCTCGAATGTATTTTAATTAGTTCCATTATTGGCAGAAGGATTTTCTCTATGGAGGATTGAAAGGGTTATTCCTATCTGAGACATTTATGGTATATCCGCAGAATATGTAAAAGTCCGATAGATGCAAGTCCTACCTCTGGGACCAGCACTTCTCACTGGAGCGAGCCACATGGTTTCTGGAACCTGGGAGATAAAGAAACAGCGCAGCCCATTGGTTCCGTAACTCCCATTGACTTCTAGTGTAACAAAATGAGCTCGACTGTTTCTTGACAGCGCAGCCTCCTTGTCAGTCAGTGGCCAAGGCTTAGCAGCAGAAGTGAGGACGGGGGTTAGGGGGCGCTGTTCTAGAGATAGGTGCAGGTCCCATCTCTATCGGACATTTATGACATATTTTGTGGTAATGCCATAAATGTCTGAGATGGGAATAGCCCTTTAATAAACACTGATTCAACTCAACTAAAAGTAGAGCGGTCCCCAATAATACTGTAGCACTCATTTATTGAAGGTACATCGTATAATACAATAATAATAATAGATAGGGGAAGGAAAATTAGACAAACGAGTATAAAATACAAATTCTTAGCAATAACCAACTGCATACAAGAATATGCCCATCAGCAGCCACATAGTGGTCACTGTTATTGTAATATGGTTGACTATAGAAATACCAAGAACTACTTAGAAAAGAGAAATTAGAGACATGGACATTGACCTGCCCCACAAAGCGACAGAGTAACGTACACACATGACCACAGGGCAGGACGTACATATGAGGAAGCCATGAACAGGAAGAACACACACAATACGGAAGGTCACGTACACAAGTGTCGCATTAGGTTACCGAAACAACCACACACATTCACGCCGTATATTGTCACTATAAAGACGGGCGGAACTGAACAGTAAAGCCGTCCATATATGTATATCTCCCCACATGGACTGAGGACAGTGAGTCTTTACCACGGCCATGGTTACAGCTGTCCCTGGTCTCCTCCCGGGACGTTATGTGCCCTGTAGATACCGCCGCAGCGCAGCTGCCGGTGTGACGGGGCAGGCGGGGCTCTTCTCCGTCCGATAGGAACTCTACCTAACCTGCTGGAACCCGTTAGTCATCAACAAGACGAAGCTCAACCAATCACAACTAAGGGGCGGGGTGTGAAGATGACAAACTTGTTCTCGTCCCTTCGCATCATGACGTTCTGGCGTCTAAAGTTTGGTTGAGTGCACAACGGCAGCGAGCGGCTGGGCGGAGGGAGAGGACAATGGTATGGGAAGGGAGGGGTGATGTGGGCGTGACTTACGATGAGTGACGTAAAGGAGAGTCGTGATACTATAGTGTTGGAATGTAGGGACGCGGAATTCGTGAAACTTCTAGTATAAAGTAATAATCGTTACGCCTAAACCTGTGCTGCTCGATACTCTACTCAGGAAGATATTCTCATTACAGCGGATAACTAATAGGCGGGTGTAAAGTTGGTTACATCATTTTTCGACATGTGCCTCCAGCGAGTGAAGATGCCATTAGAAATTTCTTGAGCCCATATAGTAAAATGTTCAAATGGGGGATCTACAATATCGTCTGTCCTAATAGGACATTTGAATAGAGGGTGTTTAGTTGGGACAAGTCCATTAATGAAGACAAGTCAGTGGGTACTACTGATTGGGGAGCTGGACCTGCTGTGATCAGCTGATCTGTGATGAAAAACACCCTTTAAATGCAGTGGTGAATGGCCGCACGATTTCGCCTCTTACAAGTAAAATCGTGCGGCCATTCTTCATTGCATGCAGAAGTGGTTTAGACCACGTGCGGCTGCCGCTCCGTGTGTTTTTACCCCTAAGAAAAATTCCTGTGGCTTCAGCCATGTGGGCTCTTGGCCAGTCAGTCGAGAGGGCTGTGCCATTTATGGGAATTTGGAGGGCAAACAACCAGTGCATTAGATCTTAAAGTGAACCTGTCACGTCGAGCATGATGTCCCACCTGCGGGCAGAATGTTATACAACAAGAGGACCTGAACAGATTGATATATAGTTTTTTGGGGAAAAGATTCAGGATAACCTTTAATTTATTGATTCAAAGAGGACCTGTCACTAGGTCCTAAAAAGTGAACCATAAGGCTGGGTTCACACGAGCACATTAACGTCCGTAATGGACCGACGTATTTCGGCCAGAAGTCCCGGACCGAAGTCAGTGCAGGGAGCCGGGCTCCTAGCATCATATTTATGTACGACGCTAGGAGTCCCTGCCTCTCCGTGGAACTACTGTCCAGTACTGAAAACATGATTACAGTACGGGACAGTTGTCCTGCAGAGAGGCAGGGACTCCTAGCATCGTACATAACTATGATGCTAGGAGCCCGGCTCCCTGCACTGACTTCGGTCCGGGACTTCCGGCCGAAATACGTCCGTCCATTACGGACGTTAATGTGCTCGTGTGAACCCAGCCTAAGTGTCACCTTAGGGTATGTTCACACACAAACTCAAAAACGTCTGAAAATACCGAGCTGTTTTCAAGGGAAAACAGCTCCTGATTTTCAGATGTTTTTTAAGCCACTCACGATTTTCGCAGAGTTTTTTACGGCCGTTTTTGGAGCTGTTTTCAATAGAGTCTATGAAAAACAGCTCCATAAACGTCAGGCACTTCTTTTTCACGGCCGTTCTTTTACGCGGCCGTTTTTCATAACAGCCGCGTAAAAAAAACAGCCCGTCGGAACAGAACGCCATTTTTCCAATTGAAATCAATGGGCAGATGTTTGGAGGCATTCTGCTTCAGATTTTTCAGACATTTTTCGGGGCGTTTATGGCCCGAAAAATGGCTGAAAATAGGCCGTGTGAACATACCCTGACTACTGCTGTCTCCTGGACTCCAGCTGTGCTTTTGTTTTATTTCTAGGCCCCACTTTCCTAAGATATATCCCCCGGTTGTTTGGGTACCAAATATGCTAATGAATCGCTGGCTAGCCAAGTGGGCGTCAATGCCAGCGATTCCCCTAAGGTGGCGCTACCTCATAGCCTCTGACGCTGTCCTATTAGCATGAAGCTGCTTTACACAATGTCTTAGCTTAGTGATTGATTTTTATTTAATTCCCCAGAAACTCCCTTGAATCAAGAAATACAGTCGTTCCAAACCAAACTGTAACAAAATGTAGTTGGAAAGGGCACTACCCATACAAACTTAGGCCTCAAGTACATAGGCTGATTAGTATGTGGCCATAATACGGCGCCCATAGAAGTGTAGGAGAATATGCTGTGCATCTGTGTGCCTCTGATTTCATATGGAGGCATTAGAAGGTTTTTAGAGTTGAATTCACACAAAATTTGATAAGAAATATCGCTCCACTTTCAATTGATTTCTATAAGCAAAAGCAATATATCTGAGTATACAGCATACAGCATACAGTTCAGCTTCCATACATAAACCTTTTTTCATTGTCAGTTTTACCGACCTTTTCTTTGAGGACATTTTGATTTTACCGTTGTCATAGCTACAATTTCTGCTCTCCGTATAATTGTATATTTGATGCACTATTTCTTGCTTAAAAGATTTTCCTGTTAGTAGAAATCCATCAGCATACACAAAATTCATTGCAGGGTCAGTGCCACAAATGAGTGATGTCACCTCGTTTAGAATAATATCAACCTAAATTAAAGAGGCTCTGTCACCAGATTATAAGTGGCCTATATTGTACATAATGTGATCGGCGCTGTAATGTAGATCACAGTAGTGTTTTTTATTTAGAAAAAGGATAATTTTTGACGGAGTTATGACCTATATTAGCTTTATGCTAATGACTTTCTTAATGCACAACTGGGCGTGTTTTAGCTTTTGACCAAGTGGGCGTTGTACAGAGTAGTCGATGATGCTGACCAATCAGTGACCAATCAGCGTCATATACTTCATTCATTTACTCTGCACATAGTGATCTTGCTAGATCATGATGTGCTGTCACTTACTCACACATTAACGTTACTGAAGTGTCTTGACAGTGAATAGACATCACCTCCAGCCAGGACGCGATGTCTATTCACACTCCAGACACTTCGGTAACGTTTGCGTGAGACTTAATGACAGCAAGCGTGATCTCGCGAGATCACGCTGTAAGCTGTCATTTACAGCGTGATCTCGCGAGATCATGCTTGCTGTCATTAAGTCCCACACAAACTGTGCAACATGTAGAAGGAATAATGGTTGGCACTACCTTTAGCTTGCGGCATCACAGGTTCCTGTGCTTGTTTTACTGGGACTTGTGGTTCGCAGCCTTTGTGTAGCAGTGCTCAGTGCCTGTAGAAGTAAGACTTTAGCAAATGTCAACATGTAAAAAAATAGACAGCACGGCAATCACCACTTGCAAAAAAAGTTTCTCTTTATTCTATATTGAGGCAGGCAACACGGGATCAGAAGACAATAGAGCCTACGAGCGTTTCACGTCCTCCAGACGCTTTATCAAGGCATACTGGGCTTCAGTGCACACACACTTAAATACCCACACCCTGCCTCATCAAACACTTCCACTTCTCAAGGCAATATATATAAAAAATATACAAATATTTATGGAAAAACATGTATATTCTAAACAGCAGGTTAATAGACAGAGTATAAAGTGGAAAACATACCTATTTAGAAGTTTTGTTTTAGAAAAGCAGATAGGTCATTCCTATCATTCAAACCCAGAGGTCCTAAAGCCTCTGTTTTTATTATCCAACGTAGTAATTTAACATGACGCTCACCACCATCCCGTGGGGTGAACACACGCTGTATGCCCGCAAAAGACAAGCATTTCTTATTACCTCCATGTACATCCCGTATGTGGTCTTATCAATTTTGGGGAACCCTTTCCTGTACCAATGGAGTACATGTGTTCTTGAACGCGTTTAAATAATGGGCGTATTGTTTTTCCTATATAGAAAAATTGGCAAGGACAAAACATGGCATATACCAGATAGTTGGATTTACACGTAATGAGATTACTGACATAGTGTTTGACTGCGCCCATTCAAACTGTTTTGCCTGTGTTCATCTGTCCGCAAAATGGACAGTTGCCACATTTGTGGTTACCTATAGGGGCTATATCTTTAAGCCAATTGCTATTTTTATTTTTAATTGCCGAAAAACGGCCTACAACTAGTTCATCTCTCACATTTTTGAATCGTTGGAACGAGACCACAGGGGGATGACATGCTTTCTCCGCTAAATCCACATCTGCCTCTATAATGTGCCAATGATTCCTAATGGCACTATTTATGCGATCTGCAACTGGACTATATTGAAAGGAAAACACAAATCCTATGCTTCTGTCTTTTTGTCTCTTTTTGAAGAGCAGTGTATTACGATCACACTGAAGTGCTCTAGAGAAGGATTCTGATAGTATTGCATCGTTGTACCCTCTAGCTCTCAATCTCTCCATTAGTTCCATAGATTGTTCTAAGAAAATATTATAATACTATTAATTCTTTTTAACCTAAGAAATTGTCCATAGGGTAATGACCCTTTTATATGAGGGGGATGGAAACCTTTGTGGTGTAAGAGGGCATTAGTGGCTGTGGGTTTGCGGAAGCCACTTGTATGTAAACCTCTCTCATCTACTGTGATTTTAACATCAAGGAACTCTATAGTAGCGCCTCCAAAGTTAGCTGTAAATTCCATGTTCAAATCATTGACATTAATGTAATTCACAAAATTTTCGAACTGTGTTTGAGTACATGACCACACTATTATGACGTGATCAATAAATCTAGACCAGTGTCTTATGTATTTAATATAAGGATTACTAACATTATATATATATTTTTCTTCCCATATGGCCAAACATAAATTTGCATATGTAGGAGCAACGGGGGTCCCCATTGCTGTACCGGTTCGCTGTGCGAACCATTGATCCCCAAAGCAAAAGGCATTGTGGGTAAGCACAAAATAAGAGGTAAGAGACCTTGGTAAGAGAGGTGACCAAGAACTCAATAGTCAATCTGGCTGAGCTCCAAAGATCCTGTGTGCAGATGAGATAAACTTCCAGAAGGTCAACCATGACTACAGCACTCCACCAATCTGGGCTTTATGGCAGAGTGGTCGGAGAGAAGCCTCTCATCAGTAAAAAACACATGAAAGCCTGGAGTTTGCAAAAAAGCACCTAAATGACTCAGATTGTGAGAAACAATATTCTGTCTGATAAAACCAAGATTGAACTTTTTGGCCTCAATTCTAAGCGTCATGTCTTGAGGAAACCAGACACTGCTCACCACGTGCCCAATACCATCCCTACAGTAAAGCATGGTTGCGGCAACATCATACTATGGGGGTGTTTTTCATCGGCTGGGGCAGGGAGACCGGTCAGGTTTGCGGGAAAGATTAATGTAGCAAAGTACAGAGATATTCTTAATGAAAACTTGATCCAGAGTGCTCTGGACTTCAAACTGGACCGAAGGTTCATCTTCCAACAAGATCATGACACTAAGCACACAGCCAAGACAACACAGGAATGGCTTAGGGACAACTCTGTGAATGTCCTTGAGTGGCCCAGCCAGAGCCCTGACCTGAATCCAATCGAACATCTCTGGAGACACCTGAAAATCGCTGTCCACCACAGTCCCTATCCAACCTGACAGAGCTTAAAGAGGCTCTGTCACCAGATTTTGCAACCCCTATCTCCTATTGCAGCAGATCGGCGCTGCAATGTAGATAAGAGTAACGTTTTTTTTGTTTTTTTTTAAAAACTAGCATTTTTGGCCAAGTTATGACCATTTTTATATTTATGTAAATGAGGCTTTCTAAAGTACAACTGGGTGTGTTTAAAGTAAAAGTACAACTGGGCGTGTATTATGTGCGTACATCAGGGCGTTTTTACTTCTTTTACTAGCTGGGCGTTGTGACTAGAAGTATCATCCACTTCTCTTCACAACGCCCAGCTTCTGGCAGTGCAGAGACACAGCGTGTTCTCGAGAGATCACGCTGTGACGTCACTCACTTCCTGCCCCAGGTCCTGCATCGTGTCGGACGAGCGAGGACAAATCGGCACCAGAGGCTACATTTGATTCTGCAGCAGCATCGGCGTTTGCAGGTAAGTCGATGTAGCTACTTACCTGCAAACACTGATGCTGCTGCAGAATCAACTGTAGCCTCTGGTGCCGATGTGTCCTCGCTCGTCCGACACGATGCAGGACCTGGGGCAGGAAGTGAGTGACGTCACAGCGTGATCTCTCGAGAACACGCTGTGTGTCTGCACTGCCAGAAGCTGGGTGTTGTGAAGAGAAGTGGATGATAGTTTTAGTCACAACGCCCAGCTAGTAAAAGAAGTAAAAACGCCCAGATGTACGCAGATAATACACGCCCAGTTGTACTTTAACTTTAAACACGCCCAGTTGTACTTTAGAAAGCCTCATTTACATAAATATAAAAATGGTCATAACTTGGCCAAAAATGCTCGTTTTAAAAAAAAAACAAAAAACGTTACTGTAATCTACATTGCAGCGCCGATCTGCTGCAATAGGAGATAGGGGTTGCAAAATCTGGTGACAGAGCCTGTTTAAGAGGATTTGCAGAGAAGAATGGCAGAAGATTCCCAAATGCAGGTGTTTAAACCTTGTGGCATCATACCCAAGAAGACTGGAGGCTGTTATCGCTGCCAAAAGGTGCTTCACCTCCGTACTGAGTAAAGGGTCTGAATACGTATGTCAATGCCATATTTTCGTTTTTTCTTTTTCAATAAATTAGCAAAGATTACTAACATTTTGTTTTCACTTTGTCATTATGGGGTATTGAGTGCAGAATGATGGGGATTTTTTTTTAAATTTTAGCGCAAGGCCTCAACCTAACAAAATGTGAATAAACTGAAAGGGTCTGAATACTTTCAGAATGCATTGTTGGTACATCTGACGTTATCCCTTTGCTGGCTATGCAGGATTAATATTATTGATTATTAAGAAGATTTGTGAATGATGTGATAGAGAATGGTGATTCACAACTTCATGTAATCAATGAATAGCTTCAGCAGCACTCACTCACAGCAATGACTGACTGACTGTCTAACTAACACACTGACACTTACGGACTCCTATCGGTCTAAAATCTATCTATCAAATTATTGTAAATCTAACTACTCTCTTCCCACTTTGAAACACACTCAATGACACTTAGGGTATGTGCACACGATAGCAGGCATTTACATCTGAAAAGACAGACTGTTTTCAGGAGAAAACAGCTGCCTCGTTTCAGGCGTAAATGCTCCTCCTCGCATTTTGCGAGGCTTCTCTGACAGCCGTAAATTTTGAGCTGTGCTTCATTAAGTTCAATGAAGAACGGCTCAAATTACGTCTGAAAGAAGTGCCCTGCACTTATTTGACGAGGATGTATTTTTACGCGTCGTCGTTTGACAGCTGTCAAACGATGACGTGTAAATGACAGGTTGTCTGTACAGTACGTCGGCAAACCCATTCAAATGAATGGGCAGATGTTTGCCGACGTATTGTAGCCCTATTTTCAGACGTAAAACGAGGCATAATACGCCTCGTTTACGTCTCAAAATAGGTCGTGTGAACCCAGCCTAATCCACTATCTATCAGTATTCTGTGTTTTACCATTTTTCTCACACTTTCCGATGTTCTGTCTCTCCTATCTGTAGATAGACAGAGCAGCAGAATTTCCAGGTTGGGCTGTTTATAGTGGCTATGACTTACATGACTGTCATCAACTGAGTCATCAGTGACTCACACCTGTACACCTATGATTGGCTGTGCTAAAGAGAGGGCTGCCTGCAAGGCATTATGGGGAAGCCAGCCAGGCCTCCGCCCGAGGTCATGTGATACTTCTTATCTGTCTTCTTCTAACCTGTAAAATGCCGACCTCCATTTTGAGTGATTCGTATGGGACAAATCCCAAAAGATTCGGATTCTCGAAAATCTTAAATTTTTGGGAAAACTCAACTAATTTGATTAGTGTAGAATCAAATTTCTCATCTCTACTTGTAATATTATATCTCTCAAGAAAGGCATCCAGGCCCTTCTTAAAGCTGTTCAATAAATCAACCATTACAGCATTGGGGGGCATTAAGTTCCATAGTCTTACCGTTCTTACAGTAAAGAATCCCCGTCTATGTTTATGGTGAAACTTTCTTTCCTCCAGACCTAGAGGATGCCCCCTTGTCATGGTTACAGACCTATAATTAGTTATATCTCTGTTCTGTCCAGTCATATATTTGCACAGTATTTTGTCCAGTCCTTCCCCTCTCCCAAGCTCTTAATATACAATGTTTCTGTGTCCTTCCAAGAAAATGTTGTAAAGGTCTTTGAAAAATGGTCAGTCTTATTGATAAATTTTAAAGGTCGCTATAAGGCCAGTCCAGATACTTTTGAAGAGAGAAGCTGTGCAATATTTTTAGCTGTCCAGAAATAGTCATAGGCTTCAGCTTGGGCTGGGTACACCTAGTGCAAGCCTGGTGAGCGAAGCAGAAAAACAAAACACTAACTGCCCAGCAACCAGATGAACATGAGCTGAATGTTTGGAACAGTGACAAACACACAGGATTATCTAGGGTAGATATTGCCAAGATTCTACAGACATTGTAGGTTACAGTTTCAATAATGGACAAATGAGCAATGAAGTAACACTGCTCTCAATTAATATTAGCTAAATTCAGTAGTATTGTAAACTAGCCACACAAAGAAGAAATATATGGTGAAAGATTGTCTGACTTGCTTGTTTAACCCCTTTTGGACGCAGCCATTTTTCGGATTTTCATTTTCGATTTTTACTCACCACCGTCCAAAAGCCATAACTTTTTTTTATTTTTCTGTCGATATAGCCGTATAAGGTTTTGATTTTTGCGGGACAAGTTGAAGTTTTTCATGTCACCTTTTATTGTACCATATAATATACTAGGAAATGGGGAAAAAAATCTTTGTGGGATGAAATGGGAAAAAAAACAGCGATTCCTCCATTGTTGCCTCGTTTTTACGGTGTTCAGTATGCAATTATAACAACATGTTAACTTTATTTTGCGGGTCACTATGATTACAGCAATACCAAATTTATATATATATATTTTTATATTTTACAAATTTTACAAGGAAAAAACTAGTTGTAAAACATAAAAAAAAAATTTTGTCGCTACTTTTTAACCTTTTGATTTTCCGTTGATTGAGCGGTATGAGGGCTTATATTTTGTGGTACAAGCTACAGTTTTTAATGCTATCATTTTGGGATACATGCAAGTTTTGGATCACTTTTTTGTAAATTTTTTGTGGGAATGAGGTGACCAAAAAACAGCGATTATGTCGTTTTAATATTTTTTTATGGCGTTTACTGTGCGGGTTAAACAATGTTATATTGTAATAATTCAGACTTTTACGAATGCGGCAATACCAATATGTTTATTTATTTGTTTTTTTTATACATTTTTAGGGGAGAAATGGGAACTTTTAATATTTTTTTGTACATAAAATACGTTATTTTACTCTTTTTTACTAGTCCCCCTAGGGGACTTGAAACAGCAATCGTTGGATCGATTGCACTATATGCTGCAATACTAATGTATTGCATTATATTGTGTTTCTGACAGGAGTACACAGATGGCAGAGCAGGGGCCTTCATTAGGCCCCCAGGCTGCCATGTCAACCATCGGCATCCAGCAATCGCATCGCGGCGGGTAATGGGCTGTCAGAGGGGGTCGTCCTTTTTTTACCGCCCTAGATTTCGACTCAAAATGTGTAATGAATCTTTCGAGGATAAACTTGTTTGATTAGACTTTTTTACCCACCTCAGAAAGTGATGGCATATCCAGTAGCGTAACTACCGCTGTAGCAGCCATAGCAGCTGCTACGTGGCCCACGGCATGAGAGGGCCCGTGTTACCCACCAGTGGCGCCTCTAGCAGCCGCTATGGCTGCTACAGCGGTAGCAACGCCACATTATATAGTATCTGCGTCCATACTATTGAACACTACGGCAGAGCAGGGAGGTATCTCCCCGCTTTGCCATTAAAGGGGTTGTCCCATAAAACACATATATCCCCTATCCACAGGATAAGGGATACATGTGCATACTTGCCAACTGTCCCAAATTTGCCGGGACTGTGCCGAATTTACAGAGACAGTCCCGGCAAATTACTGTCCCGGGACTTGTCCCGGCAACTGCTAAATTCAATTGTATCTGCGTCCTCAGGACGCAGATATAATTGAATACTGTGGCAGAGCAGGAAACTATCCACTTCCTGCTCTGCCGTTCACTCCTCCTTGAGCGAAATCCCCAGCCAAAGTGTTGCCGATTCCCTGACCAGGGATTCTACTGCAGGAGGTGCCACTGACGTCACTGCCCTTATATGGACAGTGAAGTCAGGGCTCTCTCTATGAGCAGAATTCCTGTTTAGGGCATCAGCAATGCTTTGGCCAGGGATTCCAGTGCTCCAGGAGTAGCCGATGACTTCACTGTCCATATAAGGGCAGTGACATCAGGGGCACCTCCTGCAGCGGAATCGCTGGCCAGAGCATTGCCGACGCCTGGCTGGGGATTCCCCTCATAGAGGGAGCCACAATGGCTCTGTCTACAGGGACAGGGAGGGGGCTATCTACAGGGAGAGTATGTGGCACTATCTACAGGGAAAGTATGTGGCACTATCTACAGGGGGAGTATGTGGCACTATATAGAGGGGGAGTATGTGGCACTATATAGTGGGGGAGTATGTGGCACTATATACAGGGGAAGTATGTGGCACTATATACAGGGGGAGTATGTGGCATGATCTACAGGGGGGGTATGAATGTGGCATCATCTACAGGGGGTGTTTGGCATCATCTACAGGGGCGTCTGTGTGGCATCATCTACAGGGGGTCTGTGTGGCAACATCTACAGGGGGTCTGTGTGGTATCATCTACAGGGGGTCTGTGTGTAATATCCATGGCTGTGGGCTGTCAGCTCCAACCTCCCCCTGGCAGCCACGAGTCGGCAAGCGATGGCCCCAGCCTCATCCTCAGGAGACGCCAGCACTCGCGTCCACTGACCTCTGCCGGATCCCGTAGGGTGCGCGCGCACGCTCGTGCCCGCTCTTAAAGGGGCAGCGCGCGCACAGGACCTCATGGACGAACTTTGACCCATGAGTACCCTGGACTATAAGAGAGGTCCAGACCCCTAGTTCTATGCCTGAGCGTTGTTGTGTTCCCTATTTTTTATCTATGTGATGGCCTCCTAGTGTGTTTCCTGTTCCAGTTCCTGTCCCTGTACCTATACGTGTTCCCTGTTCCTGTTCCTAGCAATCCATACCTTCCTGGTCTAGCACTGTGCTGTGCCAAAGTCGTGCTGTGCTGCATCCATGTCTGACCTGCTTCACCTCGCCTGACGTCCGCCTGCTACCTAGATCCCAGCCAATCCTACCCTGCTGCTGTCTGAGCTGCCACAGGTACCTATAGAACTATAGACAGTCACCTGCTCCCTGTTGGCCAGCTGCCTTGCCGCCAAGGTGGTTCGGCCCAGTGGGTCCACAGACCCTCCGTGACAGTATGCTCAAGCCATGGACCCCGCTGCGGATATGCTGGACCTCCGGTCTCGACAGGACCAACTCCTCCAAGCGTTGAACATTCTTGCACGTCGGCAGGAGGCACAAGCTGCCATTCCTCCTACTACACCTCCTGGCAATGTGGATCCTCAGTCTACACCTCTTGGCAACATTAACCCACGTGTTTCTTTGCCACTTCCTGACTGCTATGATGTAGAAGCAAGTACCTGTCGTGGTTTTCTTAATCAATGCCAGATCCATTTCAGCCTGTATGCTATGACTTTTTCGTCTGATGGTGCCAGGGTCGCCTTCATCATTTCTCTCCTCACCGGCAGGGCTCTTGCATGGGCAAACCCTATCTGGGAGAGACAAGGACCAGAGACCCGTGACTTCCCTGCCTTCCTCCGGACTTTTCGCATGGTGTTCGGGGAGCCTGGACGGGTCTCATCTGCAGCGGCCTCTTTGATTAACCTGAGCCAAGGAGACACCTCCGTGAGTGAGTACGCCATCCACTTCCGCACCCTGGCAGGAGAGCTCTTATGGAACAATGAGGTTCTGGTGGCTGCATTCTGGCATGGACTATCTTCCAGAATTAAGGACGAACTTGCTGCCCGGGATCTGCCATATACCCCGGATGACCTCATTCTTCTGTCTGCCCGGATTGATATACGGATCCGTGAACGCCTCCAAGGGGTTCAACGGAAGAAAGCCCTTCCTAGTCTGGTACCTACTTTGCAGCAATCCCTGCTGTCTCCCGATGTCGATCCTCCTAAGAAGTCGGTAATAACGGACCAGTGTAAGTTATCTACTCAAGAGAGACAACGCAGACGCGCATCTGGACTCTGTCTTTATTGCGGTCTCGATGGTCATCTTGTGCACCTGTGCCCCCAAAAATCGCAAAACCTATGGTTGCTTGGATTGACGACCTTGGGTAAAGATGGACTTCCATCTAAATTGTCCATACCTGTGACCATAGTGTCCGGCGGGAGAACGCATCAGGTCTCTGTGTATCTGGACTCTGGATCCGCTGCTAATTTCATCCGCAGAAATCTGGTGGACCTTCTGCAATTACCCACCACCCCTCTGGAGAGCCCGTTGACAGTTGCTTCAGTAAATGGACTACCTCTGCCAGACCCAGTTATAGCCGTGACCAAGCCGCTGAGGCTCCAAGTGGGAGCTCTTCACTCCGAACTTCTGTCTTTCTATGTCCTGCCCAAAGCTGTTAACCCTGTGTTGCTGGCCTGCCTTGGCTCCGACTGCATGCCCCAGTTCTGGACTGGAATTCTGGAGAGGTTCTCCAGTGGGGTCCAGAGTGTCAAGGTCGTTGCCTGGTGCGGATTCGTTCGGCTCAGCCTTCTCTGTCTCGGACATTGCCAAGATTGCCAGGCCATTATGCTGCCTTTTCGGACGTCTTCAGCAAGAGGGAGGCGGAGACATTGCCCCCACATCGGGCATATGACTGCCCTATTGAACTGATTCCTGGTACATGCTTTCCCCGTGGTAGGGCATATCCTCTTTTCCTTGCTAGAGACTCTGTCCATGTCCTCCTATGTGAAAGAGAATTAGAAAGGGGCTTCATACGAAAATCTTCCTCCTCGGCAGGAGCCAGGTTCTTCTTCGTCAAAAAGAAAGA